>NW_027043089.1:0-61333 GCF_036013475.1 Columba livia
GAAAGAAAGAAAGACGTAAGAAAGAAAGAGGAAAGAAAGAAGAAAGAAAGAAGAAAGAAGGAAAGAAGAAAGAAAGAAGAAAGAGAGTAGAAAGAAGAAAGAAAGAAGATGTAATTAAGAAAGAAGTAAGTAAGGAAAGAAAGAAACAAAGAAGAAAGAAAGAAGAATAAAGAAGTAAGAAAAAAAGTAAGAAAGTAGTAAGAAAGAAAGAAGAAAGAAAGAAGAAAGAAAGAAGAAAGAAAGAAGAAAGAAAGAGGAAAGATAGAAGAAATAATGAAGAGAGAAAGAAAGAAGAATGAAAGAAGAAAGAAGAAAGAAAGAAGTAAGAAAGAAGAAAAAAAGAAGAAAGAAAGAAGTAAGAAAGAAGAAAGAAAGTAAAAGAAGAAGAAAAAAAGAAGAAAGAAAGAAAGAAGAAAGAAAAAAGAAAGGAAGAACAAAGAAAGAAGAAAGAAAGAAGTAAGAAAGACAAGAGGAAAGAAAGAAGAAAGAAAGAATTAAGAAAGAAGTAAGAAAGAAGAAAGAAAGAAGAAAGAAAGAAGAAAGAAAGAAAGAAAGAAGAAAGAAAGAAGAAAGAAAGAAGAAAGAAAGAAGAAAGGAAGAAGTAAGAAAGAAGTAAGAAAGAAGTAAGAAAGAAAGAAGAAGGAAAGAAGAAAGAAGAAAGAAAGAAAGAAGAAAGACATAAAGAAGTAATAAAGAAGAAAGGAAGAAGAAAGAACTAAGAGAGAAAGAAAGAAGAATGAAAGAATTAAGAAGAAAGAAAGAAGTAAGAAAGAAGAAAGAAAGAAAGAAAGAAGTAAGAAAGAAGTAAGAAAGAAAGAAGAAAGAAGAAAGAAAGAAAGAAGAAAGAAAGAAGAAAGGAAGAAGTAAGAAATAAGTAAGAAAGAAAGAGTAAGGAAAGAAGAAAGAAAGAAGAAATAAAGAAGAAAGAAAGAACATCGAAGTAAGAAAGAAAGAAGAAAGAAGAAAGAAAGACAAAAGAAAAAAGAGAGAAAGAAAGAAGAAAGAAAGAAGAAAGAAAGAAGAAAGAAAGAAGAAAGAAAGAAGTAAGAAAGAAGTAGGAAAGAAACAAGAAAGAAAGAAGAAAGAAAGACGAATGAAAGAAAGAAGAAAGAAAGAAGAAAGAAAGACGAAAGAAAGAAAGAAGAAAGAAAGAAAGAATAAGACATAAGAAAGAAAGAGGAAAGAAAGAAAGAAAGAAGAAAGAAAGAAGAGAGAATGAAAGAAAGAAGAAAGAAAGAAGAAATAAAGAAGAAAGAAGAAAGAAAGAAAGAAAGAAGTAAGAAAGAAAGAAAGAAGGAAAGAAGAAAGAAAGACGAAAGAAAGACGAATGATAGAAAGAAGAAAGAAATAAGAAAGGAAGAACAAAGAAAGAAGAGAGAAAGAAGAAGTAAGAGAGAAAGAGGAAAGAAAGAAGAAAGAAAGAAGAAAGAAAGAAAGAAGAAAGAAAGAAGAAAGAATGAAAGAAGAAAGAAAAAAGAAAGGAAGAACAAAGAAAGAAGAAAGAAAGAAGAAAGAGGAAAGAAAGAAGAAAGAAAGAAGAAAGAAAGAAAGAAGAAAGAAAGGAGAAAGAAAGAAGAAAGAAAGAAGAAAGAAAGAAGAAAAAGAAAGAAGAAAAAAGAAAGAAAGAAAGAAGGAAGAAAGAAGAAAGAAAGAAGAAAGAAAGAAGAAAGATAGAAGAAAGAAAGAAGATAGAAATAAAGAAGAATGAAAGAAGAAAGAAGAAAGGAAGAAGTAAGAAAAGAAGAAGAAAGAAAGAAAGAAGAAGAAAGAAGTAAGATAGAAGTAAGAAAGAAAGAAGAAAGAAAGAAGAAAGAATGAAAGAAAGATAGAAAAAGAAAGGAAGAACAAAGAAAGAAGAAAGAAAGAAGAAAGAAAGAGGAAAGAAAGAAGAAAGAAAGAAGAAAGAAAAGAAGAAAAGAGAAAGAAGAAAGAAAGAAGAAAGAAAGAGGAAAGAAAAAGAAGAAAGAAGAGAAGGAAGAGAAGAAGAAAGAAAGAAGAAAGAAAGAAGAAAGAAGAAGAAAGAAAGAAGAAAGAAAGAAGATAGAAAGAAAGAAGAATGAAAGAAAGAAGAATGAAAGAAGAAAGAAGATTGAAACAAGTAAGAAAGAAGAAAGAAAGAAAGAAGAAAGAAAGAAGAAGAAAGAAGAAAGAAAGAAGAAAGAAGAAAGAAAGAAGAAAGAAAGAAGAAAGAAAGAAGAAAGAAAGAAGAAAGAGAAAGAAGAAAAAAGAAAGAAAGAAAGAAGAAAGAAAAAAGGAAGAAAGAAAAAAGAAGTAAGAAAGAAAGAGGAAAGAAAGAAAGAAAGAAAGAAAGAAAGAAGAGAGAAAGAAGAAAGAAAGAAGAAAGAAAGAAAGAAGAAAGAAACAAGAAAGGAAGAAGAAAGAAAGAAGAGAGAAAGAAAGAAGAATGAAAGAAGTAAGAAAGAAGAAAGAAAGAAGTAAGAAAGAAGAAAGAAAGAAGAAAGAAAGAAGTAAGAAAGAAGTAAGAAGGAAAGAAGAAAGAAAGAAGAAAGAAAGAAAGAAGAAATAAAGAAGAAAGGAAGAACAAAGAAAGAAGAAAGAAAGAAGTAAGAAAGAAGAAGAGAGAAAGAAGAATGAAAGAAGAAAGAAAGAAAGAAGAAAGAAACAAGAAAGGAAGAAGAAAGAAAGAAGAGAGAAAGAAAGAAGAATGAAAGAAGTAAGAAAGAAGAAAGAAAGAAGTAAGAAAGAAGAAAGAAAGAAGAAAGAAAGAAGTAAGAAAGAAGTAAGAAAGAAAGAAGAAAGAAAGAAGAAAGAAAGAAAGAAGAATAAAGAAGAAAGGGAAGAACAAAGAGAAAGAAGAAAAAAAGAAGTAAGAAAGACAAGAGGAAAGAAAGAAGAAAGAAAGAAGAAAGAAAGAAGAAAGAAAGAAGAAAAAGAAAGTAGAAAAAAAGAAGGAAAGAAAGAAGAGAGAAAGAAGGAAGAAAAAAGGAAGAAAGAAGAAAGAAAGAAGAAAGAAAGAAGACAAGAAAGAAGAAAGAAAAGAAGAAAGAAAGAAGAGAGAAGTAAGAAAGAAAGAAGAAAGAAGAAAGAAAGACAAAGAAAGAAAAGAGAAAGAAAGAAGAAAGAAAGAAGAAAGAAGAAAGAAAGAAAGAAGGAAGAAAGAAAGAAGAAAGAAAGAAGAAAGAAAGAAGAAAGAAAGAAGAAAAAGAAAGTAGAAAAAAAGAAGGAAAGAAAGAAGAGAGAAAGAAGGAAGAAAAAAGGAAGAAAGAAGAAAGAAAGAAGAAAGAAAGAAGAAAGAAAGGAGAAAGAAAGAAGAAGGAAAGAAGAAAGAAAGAAGAGAGAAGTAAGAAAGAAAGAAGAAAGAAGAAAGAAAGAAAGAAGGAAGAAAGAAAGAAGAAAGAAAGAAGAAAGAAAGAATAAAGAAAGAAGAAAGGAAGAAGAAAGAAACAAGAAAGAAAGAAGGAAGGAAGAAAGAAAGAAGAAAGAAAGAAAGAAAAAGAAAGAAATAAAGAAGAAAGAAAGAAGGAAGAAAGAAAGAAAGAAGAAAGAAAGAAGAAAGAAATAGGTAAGAAAGAAATAAGAAAGAAGTAAATAAGAAGTCAGAAAGAAGAAAGAAGAAAGAAAGAATAGAGAAAGAAGTGAGAAAGAAGTAAGAAAGAAGAAAGAAAAAAGAAAGAAAGAAGAAAGAAAGAAAGAAAGAAGAAAGAAAGAAGAAAGGAAGAAGTAAGAAAGAAGTAAGAAAGAAAGAAGGAAGGAAGAAGAAAGAAGAAAGAAAGAAAGAAGAAAGAAATAAAGAAGAAATAAAGAAGAAAGGAAGAAGAAAGAAAGAAGAGAGAAAGAAAGAAGAAATAAAGAAGAAAGAAAGAAGAAATAAAGAAGAAAGAAAGAAGAAAGAAAGAAGTAAGAAAGAAGTAAGAAAGAAACAAGAAAGAAAGAAGAAAGAAAGAAAGACAAATGAAAGAAAGAAGAAAGAAAGAAGAAGAAAGAAAGAAGAAAGAAAGAAAGAAGAAAGAAATAAGAAAGAAAGAGGAAAGAAAGAAGAAAGAAAGAAGAGAGAATGAAAGAAAGAGAAAGAAAAAAGAAAGAAAGAAGAAAGAAGAAAGAAAGAAGAAAGGAAGAACAAAGAAAGAAGAAAGAAAGAAAGACGTAAGAAAGAAAGAGGAAAGAAAGAAGAAAGAAAGAAGAAAGAAGGAAAGAAGAAAGAAAGAAGAAAGAGAGTAGAAAGTAGAAAGAAAGAAGATGTAATTAAGAAAGAAGTAGTAAGAAAGAAAGAAACAAAGAAGAATGAAAGAAGAATAAAGAAGTAAGAAAAAAAGTAAGAAAGTAGTAAGAAAGAAAGAAGAAAGAAAGAAGAAAGAAAGAAGAAAGAAAGAAGAATGAAAGAAGAAAGAAGAAAGAAAGAAGTAAGAAAGAAGAAGAGAAAAAAAGAAGAAAGAAGAAGTAAGAAAGAAGTAAGAAAGAAAGAAGAAAGAAAGAAGAAAGAAAGAAAGAAGAAAGAAAAAAGAAAGGAAGAACAAAGAAAGAAGAAAGAAAGAAGTAAGAAAGAAAGAGGAAAGAAAGAAGAAAGAAAGAAGAAAGAAATAAAGAAGAAAGAAAGAAGAAAGGAAGAAGAAAGAAAGAAAGAAGAAAGAAAGAAAGAAGAAAGAAAGAAAAAAGAAAGAAGAAAGAAAGAAAGAAGAAAGAAAGAAGAAAGGGAAGTACAAAGAAAGAAGAAAGAAAGAAGTAAGAAAGAAAGAGGAAAGAAGGAAGAAAGAAAGAAGAAAGAAAGAAGAAAGAAAAGAGAAAGAAAGAAGAAAGAAAGAAGAAAAAGAAAGTAGAAAAAGAAACAAAGAAAGAAGAAAGAAAGAAGGAAGAAAGAAGGAAGAAAGAAGGAAGAAAGAAGAAAGAAAGAAGAAAGAAAGAAGAAAGAAAGAAGAAAGAAAGAAGAGTGAAGTAAGAAAGAAAGAAGAAAGAAGAAAGAAAGACAAAAGAAAGAAGAGAGAAAGAAAGAAGAAAGAAAGAAGAAAGAAAGAGGAAAGAAACAAGAAAGAAAGAAAGAGGAATGAAAGAATTAAGAAAGAAAGAAGAAAGAAAGAAAGAAGAAAGAAAGAAAGAAGAAAGACATAAGAAAGAAAGAGGAAAGAAAGAAAGAAAGAAAGAAAGAAAGAAGAGAGAATGAAGAAAGAAGAAAGAAAGAAGAAATAAAAAAGAAAGAAGAAAGGAAAGAAAGAAGAAAGAAAGAAGGAAGAAAGAAGGAAGAAAGAAGAAAGAAAGAAGAAAGAAAGAACATCGTAGTAAGAAAGAAAGAAGAAAGAAGAAAGAAAGACAAAAGAAAGAAGAGAGAAAGAAAGAAGAAAGAAAGAAGAAAGAAAGAAGAAAGAAAGAAGTAAGAAAAGAAGTAGGAAAGAAACAAGAAAGAAAGAAGAAAGAAGAAAGACGAATGAAAGAAAGAAGAAAGAAAGAAGAAAGAAAGAAAGACGAAAGAAAGAAAGAAGAAAGAAAGAAAGAAGAAAGACATAGAAAGAAAGAGGAAAGAAAGAAGAAAGAAGAAGAAAGAAGAGAGAATGAAAGAAAGAAGAAAGAATGAAGAAAGAAAGAAGAAAGAAAGAAAGAAGTAAGAAAGAAGAAAGAAAGAAGTAAGAAAGAAATAAGAAAGAAGTAAAAAAGAAGTCAGAAAGAAGAAAGAAAGAAGAAAGAACAAAGAAGAAAGAAGAAGAAAGGAAGAACAAAGAAAAGAAGAAAGAAAGAAGTAAGAAAGAAAGAGGAAAGAAAGAAGAAAGAAAGAAGAAAGAAAGAAGAAAGGAAGAAGAAAGAAAGAAGAAAGAAAGAAGAAAAAGAAAGTAGAAAAAAAGAAAGAAAGAAAGAAGAGAGAAAGAAGGAAGAAAAAAGGAAGAAAGAAGAAAGAAAGAGGAAAGAAAGAAGAAAGAAAGAAGAAAGAAGAAAGAAAGAAGAGCGAAGTAAGAAAGAAAGAAGAAAGAAGAAAGAAAGACAAAAGAAAGAAAAGAGAAAGAAAGAAGAAAGAAATAAGAAAGAAAGAAAGAAAAAAGAAAGAAATAAAGAAGAAAGAAAGAAGGAAGAAAGAAAGAAAGAAGAAAGAAAGAAGAAAGAAAGAAGTAAGAAAGAAATAAGAAGAAGTAAAAAAGAAGTCAGAAAGAATAAAGAAAGAAGAAGAAAGAATTAGAAAGAAGTAAGAAAGAAGAAAGAAAGAAGAAAGAAAGAAGAAAGAAAGAAAGAAAGATGAAAGAAAGAAGAAAGAAAGAAGAAAGAAAGAAGAAAGGAAGAAGTAAGAAAGAAGTAAGAAAGAAGTAAGAAAGAAAGAAGAAGGAAAGAAGAAAGAAGAAAGAAAGAAAGAAGAAAGACATAAAGAAGAAATAAAGAAGAAAGGAAGAAGAAAGAACTAAGAGAGAAAGAAAGAAGAATGAAAGAATTAAGAAGAAAGAAAGAAGTAAGAAAGAAGAAAGAAAGAAAGAAAGAAGTAAGAAAGAAGTAAGAAAGAAAGAAGAAAGAAAGAAGAAAGAAAGAAAGAAGAAAGAAAGAAGAAAGGAAGAAGTAAGAAATAAGTAAGAAAGAAAGAGTAAGGAAAGAAGAAAGAAAGAAGAAATAAAGAAGAAAGAAAGAACATCGAAGTAAGAAAGAAAGAAGAAAGAAGAAAGAAAGACAAAAGAAAAAAGAGAGAGAAAGAAAGAAGAAAGAAAGAAGAAAGAAAGAAGAAAGAAAGAAGAAAGAAAGAAGTAAGAAAGAAGTAGGAAAGAAACAAGAAAGAAAGAAGAAAGAAAGACGAATGAAAGAAAGAAGAAAGAAAGAAGAAAGAAAGAAAGACGAAAGAAAGAAAGAAGAAAGAAAGTAAGAATAAAGACATAAGAAAGAAAGAGGAAAGAAAGAAAGAAAGAAGAAAGAAAGAAGAGAGAATGAAAGAAAGAAGAAAGAAAGAAGAAATAAAGAAGAAAGAAGAAAGAAAGAAAGAAGTAAGAAAGAAAGAAAGAAGGAAAGAAGAAAGAAAGACGAAAGAAAGACGAATGATAGAAAGAAGAAAGAAATAAGAAAGGAAGAACAAAGAAAGAAGAGAGAAAGAAAGAAGTAAGAGAGAAAGAGGAAAGAAAGAAGAAAGAAAGAAGAAAGAAAGAAAGAAAGAAGAAAGAAAGTAGAAAGAAGAAAGAAGTAAGAAAGAAGTAAGAAAGAAAGAAAGAAACAAGAAGAAAGAAAGAAGAAAGAATGAAAGAAGAAAGAAAAAAGAAAGGAAGAACAAAGAAAGAAGAAGAAAGAAGAAAGAGGAAAGAAAGAAGAAAGAAAGAAGAAAGAAAGAAAGAAGAAAGAAAGGAGAAAGAAAGAAGAAAGAAAGAAGAAAGAAAGAAGAAAAAGAAAGAAGAAAAAAGAAAGAAAGAAAGAAGGAAGAAAGAAGAAAGAAAGAAGAAAGAAAGAAGAAAGAAAGAAGAAAGAAAGAAGATAGAAGAAAGAAGAATGAAAGAAGAAAGAAGAAAGGAAGAAGTAAGAAAGAAGAAAGAAAGAAAGAAGAAAGAAAGAAGTAAGATAGAAGTAAGAAAGAAAGAAGAAAGAAGAAGAAAGAATGAAAGAAGATAGAAAAAAAGAAAGGAAGAACAAAGAAAGAAGAAAGAAAGAAGAAAGAAAGACAAAAGAAAGAGAGAGAAAGAAAGAAGAAAGAAAGAAGAAAGAGAAAGAAGAAAGAAAGAAGAAAGAAAGAGGAAAGAAAGAAGAAAGAAAGAAGGAAGAAAGAAGAAAGAAAGAAGAAAGAAAGAAGAAAGAAAGAAGAAAGAATGAAGAAAGAAAGAAGATAGAAAGAAAGAAGAATGAAAGAAAGAATAATGAAAGAAGAAAGAAGATTGAAACAAGTAAGAAAGAAGAAAGAAAGAAAGAAGAAAGAAAGAAGATAGAAAGAAGAAAGAAAGAAAGAAAGAAGAAAGAAAGAAGAAAGAAAGAAGAAAGAAAGAAGAAAGAAAGAAGAAAGAGAAAGAAGAAAAAAGAAAGAAAGAAAGAAGAAAGAAAAAAGGAAGAAAGAAAAAAGAAGTAAGAAAGAAAGAGGAAAGAAAGAAAGAAAGAAAGAAAGAAAGAAGAGAGAAAGAAGAAAGAAAGAAGAAAGAAAGAAAGAAGAAAGAAACAAGAAAGGAAGAAGAAAGAAAGAAGAGAGAAAGAAAGAAGAATGAAAGAAGTAAGAAAGAAGAAAGAAAGAAGTAAGAAAGAAGAAAGAAAGAAGAAAGAAAGAAGTAAGAAAGAAGTAAGAAAGAAAGAAGAAAGAAAGAAGAAAAAAGAAAGACGAATGAAAGAAAGAAAAAAGAAAGAAGAAAGAAAGAATAAAGAAAGAAAGAAGAAAGAAAGAAGAGAGAATGAAAGAAAGAAGAAAGAAAAAAGAAAGAAAGAAGAAAGAAGAAAGAAAGAAAGAAAGAAAGAAGTAAGAAAGAAAGAAAGAAGGAAAGAAGAAAGAAAGAAAAAAGAAAGAAGAAAGAAAGAAAGAAAGTAAGAAAGAAAGAGTAAAGGAAGAAGAAAGAAAGAAGAAAAGAAGGAAAGAAAGTAGAAAGAAGAAAGAAAGAAGAAAGAAGTAAGAAAGAAACAAAGAAACAAAGAAGAAGGAAAGAAGAATAAAGAAGTAAGAAAAAAGTAAGAAAGAAGTAAGAAAGAAAGAAGAAAGAAGTAAGAAAGAAAGAAGAAAGAAAGAAGAAAGAAAGAAGAAAAAAAGAAGAAAGAAAGAAGAAAGAAAGAAGAAAGAAAGAAGAAAAAAAAGAAGAAAGAAAGAAGAAAGAAAGAAGAAAAAAAACAAAGAAGAAATAAAGAAGTAGAAAGAAAGAGGAAAGAAAGAAGAAAGAAAGAAGAAAGAAGGAAGAAAGAAAGAAGAAAGAAAGAAGAAAGAAAGAAGAAAAAGAAAGAAGAAAAAAGAAAGAAAGAAAGAGAAAGAAAGAAGAAAGAAAGAAGTAAGAATGAATTAAGAAAGAAGTAAGAAAGAAAGAAGAAAGAAAGAAGAAAGAAAGAAGAAAGAAAGAAGAAAGAAAGAAGAAAGAATGAAGTAAGAAAGAAGTAAGAAAGAAAGAAGAAAGAAAGAAGAGAGAAAGAAGAAAGAAAGAAGAAAGAAATAAAGAAGAAAGGAAGAAGTAAGAAAGAAGTAAGAAAGAAAGAAGAAAGAAAGAACAAAGAAAGAAGAAAGGAAGAAGAAAGAAAGAAGAAAGAAAGAAGAAAGAAAGAAGAAATAAAGAAGAAAGAAAGAAGAAAAAGAAAGAAGAAAGAAAGAAGAAAAAAAGAAGAAAGAAAGAAGAAAGAAAGAACATCGAAGTAAGAAAGAAAGAATAAAGAAGAAAGCAAGACAAAAGAAAGAAGAGAGAAAGAAAGAAGAAAGAAAGAAGAAAGAAAGAAGAAAGAAAGAAGAAAGAAAGAAGTAAGAAAGAAGTAGGAAAGAAACAAGAAAGAAAGAAGAAAAAAAGAAAGACGAATGAAAGAAAGGAGAAAGAAAGAAGAAAGAAAGAAAGAAGAAAGAAAGAGGAAAGAAAGAAGAAAGAAAGAAAGAAGGAAGAAAGAAAGAAGAAAGAAAGAAGTAAGAAAGAAGAAAGAAAGAAGTAATAAAGAAGTAAGAAAGAAAGAAGAAAGAAAGAAGAAAGAAAGAAAGAAGAAAGAAAGAAGAAAGGAAGAACAAAGAAAGAAGAAAGAAAGAAGTAAGAAAGAAAGAAGAAAGAAAGAAGAAAGAAAGAAAGAAGAAAGAAAGAAGAAAGGAAGAAGAAAGAAAGAAAGAAGAAAGAAAGAAAGAAGAAAGAAAGAAGTAAGAAAGAAGAAAGAAAGAAGTAATAAAGAAGTAAGAAAGAAAGAAGAAAGAAAGAAGAAAGAAAGAAAGAAGAAAGAAAGAAGAAAGGAAGAACAAAGAAAGAAGAAAGAAAGAAGTAAGAAAGAAAGAGTAAGGGAAGAAGAAAGAAAGAAGAAAGAAAGAAGAAAGAAAGAAGAAAGAAAGAAGAAAGAAAGAAAAAAGAAAGAAGAAAGAAAGAAGAAAAAGAAAGAAGAAAAAAGAAAGAAAGAAAGAAAGAAGAAAGAAAGAAGGAAGAAAGAAGAAAGAAAGAAGAAAGAAAGAAGAAAGAAAGAACATCGAAGTAAGAAAGAAAGAAGAAAGAAGAAAGAAAGACAAAAGAAAGAAGAGAGAAAGAAAGAAGAAAGAAAGAAGAAAGAAAGAAGAAAGAAAGAAGAAAGTAAGAAGTAAGAAAGAAGTAGGAAAGAAACAAGAAAGAAAGAAGAAAGAAAGAAAGACGAATGAAAGAAAGAAGAAAGAAAGAAGAAAGAAAGAAAGACGAAAGAAAGAAAGAAGAAAGAAAGAAAGAAGACATAAGAAAGAAAGAGGAAAGAAGGAAAGAAAGAAGAAAGAAAGAATAGAGAATGAAAGAAAGAAGAAAGAAAGAAAGAAAGAAGAAAGAAGAAAGAAAGAAAGAAAGAAGTAAGAAAGAATGAAAGAAGGAAAGAAGAAAGAAAGACGAAAGAAAGACAAAGATAGAAAGAAGAAAGAAAGAAGAAAGGAAGAACAAAGAAAGAAGAAAGAAAGAAAGAAGTAAGAAAGAAAGAGGAAAGAAAGAAGAAAGAAAGAAGAAAGAAGGGAAGAAGAAAGAAAGAAGAAAGAAAGTAGAAAGAAGAAAGAAGTAAGAAAGAATTAAGAAAGAAAGAAAGAAACAAAGAAGAAAGAAAGAAGATAGAAAGAAAGAAGGAAGAAAGAAGAAAGAAAGAAAGAAGAAAGAAGTAAGAAAGAAAAAAGAAAGGAAGAACAAAGAAAGAAGAAGGAAAGAAGTAAGAAAGAAAGAGGAAAGAAAGAAGAAAGAAAGAAGAAAGAAAGAAAGAAGAAAGAAAGAAGAAAGAAAGAAGAAAGAAAGAAGAAAGAGGGAAGAAAAAGAAAGAAGAAAAAAAAAAGAAAGAAAGAAGAAAGAAAGAAGGAAGAAAGAAGAAAGAAAGAAGAAAGAAAGAAGAAAGAAAGAAGAAAGAAGAAAGAAAGAAGAAAGAAAGAAGATAGAAAGAAAGAAGAATGAAAGAAGAAAGAAGAAAGAAACAAGTAAGAAAGAAGAAAGAAAGAAAGAAGAAAGAAAGAAGTAAGAAAGAAGTAAGAAAGAAAGAAGAAAGAAAGAAGAAAGAAAGAAAGAGGAAAGAAAAAAGAAAGGAAGAACAAAGAAAGAAGAAAGAAAGAAGTAAGAAAGAAAGAGGAAAGAAAGAAGAAAGAAGAAAGAAAGAAAGAAAGAAGAAAGAAAGAAGAAAGACAGAAGAAAGAAAGAAGAAAGACAGAAGAAAGAAAGAAGAAAGAAAGAAGAAAGAAAGGAGAAAGAGAGAGAAGAAAAAAGAAAGAAAGACAGAAGAAAGAAAAAAGGAAGAAAGAAAGAAAGAAGTAAGAAAGAAAGAGGAAAGAAAGAATGAAAGAAAGAAGTAAGAAAGAAAGAAAGAAGGAAGAAAGAAAGAAGTAAGAAAGAAGTAAGAAAGAATTAGAAAGAATTAAGAAAGAAAGAAGAAAAAAGAAGAAAGAAAGAAGAAAGAAAGAAGAAAGAAAGAAGAAAGAAAGAAGTAGGAAAGAAATAAGAAAGAAGTAAAAAAGAAGTGAGAAAGAAGAAAGAAAGAAGAAAGAAGAAAGAAAGAAGAAAGAAAGAAGTAAGAAAGAAGTAAGAAAGAAGTAAGAAAGGAAGAATAAAGAAAGAAGAAAGAAAGAAAGAAGAAATAAAGAAGAAAGGAAGAACAAAGAAAGAAGAAAGAAAGAAGAAAGAAAGAAAGAAGGAAGAAAGAAAGAAGAAAGAAAGAAGAAAGAAAGAAGAAAGAAAGAAGAAAGAAGAAAGAAAGAAGAAAAAAAGAAAGAAGGAAGAAAGAAAGAAGAAAGAAAGAAGAAAGAAAGAAGAAAGAAAGAAGAAAGAAAGAAGAAAGAAGAAAGAAAGATGTAAGAAAGAAGTAAGAAAGAAAGAAGAAAGAAAGAAGAAAGGAAGAAGAAAGAAACAAGAAAGAAAGAAGGAAGGAAGAAAGAAAGAAGAAAGAAAGAAAGAAAAAAGAAAGAAATAAAGAAGAAAGAAAGAAGGAAGAAAGAAAGAAAGAAGAAAGAAAGAAGGAAGAAAGAAGTAAGAAAGAAATAAGAAAGAAGTAAGAAAGAAGTAAGAAAGAAGAAAGAAAGAAGAAAGAAAGAAGAAAGAAAGAAAGAAGGAAGAAAGAAGAAAGAAAGAAGAAAGAAAGAAGAAAGGAAGAAGTAAGAAAGAAGTAAGAAAGAAGTAAGAAAGAAAGAAGAAAGAAAGAAGAAAGAAGAAAGAAAGAAAGAAGAAAGAAATGAAGAAATAAAGTAGAAAGGAAGAAGAAAGAAAGAAGAGAGAAAGAAAGAAGAATGAAAGAAGAAAGAAAGAAGAAAGAAAGAAGTAAGAAAGAAGAAAGAAAGAAAGAAGTAATAAAGAAGTAATAAAGAATGAAGAAAGAAAGAAGAAAGAAAGAAAGAAGAAAGAAAGAAGAAAGGAAGAACAAAGAATGAAGAAAGAAAGAAGTAAGAAAGAAGAAAGAAAGAAGAAAGAAAGAAGAAAAAGAAAGACGAAAAAAGAAAGAAAGAAAGAAGAAAGAAAGAAGGAAGAAAGAAGGAAGAAAGAAGAAAGAAAGAAGAAAGAAAGAAGAAAGAAAGAACATCGAAGTAAGAAAGAAAGAAGAAAGAAGAAAGAAAGACAAAAGAAAGAAGAGAGAAAGAAAGAAGAAAGAAAGAAGAAAGAAAGAAAGATGAAAGAAAGAAAGAAGAAAGAAAGAAAGAAGAAAGACATAAGAAAGAAAGAGGAAAGAAAGACAGAAAGAAGAAAGAAAGAAGAGAGAATGAAAGAAAGAAGAAAGAAAGAAGAAAGAAAGAAGAAAGAAAGAAGAAGAAAGAAGTAAGAAAGAAGTAAGAAAGAAGTAAGAAAGTAAGAAGAAAGAAAGAAGAAAGAAGAAAGAAAGAAAGAAGAAAGAAATAAAGAAGAAATAAAGAAGAAAGGAAGAAAAAAGAAAGAAGAGAGAAAGAAAGAAGAATGAAAGAAAGAAAGAAAGAAAGAAGGAAAGAAGAAAGAAAGACGAAAGAAAGACGAAAGATAGAAAGAAGAAAGAAAGAAGAAAGGAAGAACAAAGAAAGAAGAAAGAAAGAAAGAAGTAAGAAAGAAAGAGGAAAGAAAGAAGAAAGAAGGGAAGAAGAAAGAAAGAAGAAAGAAAGTAGAAAGAAGAAAGAAGTAAGAAAGAATTAAGAAAGAAAGAAAGAAACAAAGAAGAAAGAAAGAAGAATAAAGAAGTAAGAAAAAAAGTAAGAAAGAAGTAAGAAAGAAGAAAGAAAGAAGAAAGAAAGAAGAAAGAAAGAAGAAAGAAAGAAGATAGAAAGAAAGAAGAAAGAAAGAAGATAGAAAGAAAGAAGTAAGAAAGAAGAAAGAAAGAAAGAAGAAAGAAAGAAGTAAGAAAGAAGTAAGAAAGAAAGAAGAAAGAAAGAAGAAAGAAAGAATGAAGAAAGAAAAAAGAAAGGAAGAACAAAGAAAGAAGAAAGAAAGAAGTAAGAAAGAAAGAGGAAAGAAAGAAGAAGGAAAGAAGAAAGAAAGAAAGAAGAAAGAAAGAAGAAAGAAAGAAGAAAGAAAGAAGAAAGAAAGAAGAAAAAGAAAGAAGAAAAAAGAAAGAAAGAAAGAAGAAAGAAAGAAGGAAGAAAGAAGTAAGAAAGAAAGAAGAATGAAAGAAGAAAGAAAGAATAGCGAAGTAAGAAAGAAAGAAGAAAGAAGAAAGAAAGACAAAAGAAAGAAGAAATAAAGAAAAAGAAAGAAGAAAGAAAGAAGTAAGAAAGAAGAAAGAAAGAAGAAAGAAAGAAGAAAGAAAGAAAGAAGAAAGAAAGAAGAAAGAAAGAAGAAAGAAAGAAGTAAGAAAGAAGAAAGAAACAAGAAAGAAAGATGTAAGAAAGAAGAAAGAAAGAAGAAAGAAAGAAGAAAGAAACAAGAAAGAAAGAAGGAAGGAAGAAAGAAGGAAGAAACAAAAAAAGAAAGAAGAAAGAAAGAAGAAGGAAAGAAGGAAGAAAGAAAAAAGAAAGAAAGAGGAAAGAAGGAAAGAAGAAAGAAAGAATAGAGAAAGAAAGAAAGAAGAAAGAAAGAAGAAAGAAAGAAGAAAGACGAAAGAAAGAAAGAAAGAAGATAGAAAGAAGAAAGAAAGAAGAAAGAAAGAAAGAAGAAAGAAAGAAGAAAGAAAGAATAAAGAAAGAAGAAAGAAAGAAGAAAGGAAGAAGAAAGAAACAATAAAGAAAGAAGGAAGGAAGAAAGAAAGAAGAAAGAAAGAATGAAAAAAGAAAGAAAGAAAGAAGATAGAAAGAAGAAAGAAAGAAGAAAGAAAGAAAGAAGAAAGAAAGAATAAAGAAAGGAGAAAGAAAGAAGAAAGGAAGAAGAAAGAATCAAGAAAGAAAGAAAGAAGAAATAAAGAAAGAAGAAAGTAAGAAGAAAGAAAGAAGTAAGAAAGAAATAAGAAAGAAGTAAAAAAGAAGTCAGAAAGTAGAAAGAAAAAAGAAAGAAAGAAGAAAGAAAGAAGTAAGAAAGAAGTAAGAAAGAAGAAAGAAAGAAGAAAGACAGAAGAAAGAAAGAAAGAAGAAAGAAAGAAGAAAGAAAGAAGAAAGAAAGAAGAAAGAAAGAAGAAGAAAGAAGTAAGAAAGAAGTAAGAAAGAAGTAAGAAAGTAAGAAGAAAGAAAGAAGAAAGAAGAAAGAAAGAAAGAAGAAAGAAATAAAGAAGAAATAAAGAAGAAAGGAAGAAAAAAGAAAGAAGAGAGAAAGAAAGAAGAATGAAAGAAGAAAGAAAGAAGAAAGAAAGAAGTAAGAAAAAGAAAGAAAGAAAGAAGAAAGAAAGAAGTAAGAAAGAAGTAAGAAAGAAATAAGAAAGAAAGAAGAAAGAAAGAAGAAAGAAAGAAAGAAGAAAGAAAGAAGAAAGGAAGAACAAAGAAAGAAGTAAGAAAGAAAGAGGAAAGAAAGAAGAAAGAAAGAAGAAAGAAAGAAGAAAGAAAGAAGAAAGAAAGAAGAAAAAGAAAGAAGAAAAAAGAAAGAAAGAAAGAAGAAAGAAAGAAGGAAGAAAGAAGGAAGAAAGAAGAAAGAAAGAAAGAAGAAAGAAAGAAGAAAGAAAGAAGAAAGAAAGAAGAAAGAAAGAAGAAAGAAAGAAGTAAGAAAGAAGTAGGAAAGAAACAAGAAAGAAAGAAGAAAGAAAGAAAGACGAATGAAAGAAAGAAGAAAGAAAGAAGAAAGAAAGAAAGAAGAAAGTAAGAGGAAAGAAAGAAGAAAGAAAGAAGAAAGAAAGAAGTAAGAAAGAAGTAAGAAAGAAAAAAGAAAGAAAGAAGAAAGAAAGAAAGACGAATGAAAGAAAGAAGAAAGAAAGAAGAAAGAAAGAAGAAAGAAAGAAAGAAGAAAGAAAGAAGTAAGAAAGAAGTAAGAAAGAAAGAAGAAAGAAAGAAGAAAGAAAGAAAGAAGAAAGAAAAAAGAAAGGAAGAACAAAGAAAGAAGAAAGAAAGAAGTAAGAAAGAAAGAGGAAAGAAAGAAGAAAGAAAGAAGAAAGAAAGAAAGAAAGAAGAAAGAAAGAAGAAAGACAGAAGAAAGACAGAAGAAAGAAAGAAGAAAGAAAGAAGAAAGAAAGAAGAAAGAGAAAGAAAGAAAGAAGAAAGAAAAAGAAGAAAGAAAGAAAGAAGTAAGAAAGAAAGAGGAAAGAAAGAAAGAAAGAAAGAAAGAAGAGAGAAAGAAGAAAGAAAGAAGAAAGAAAGAAAGAAGAAAGAAGAAAGGAAGAAGAAAGAAAGAAGAGAGAAAGAAAGAAGAATGAATGAAGTAAGAAAGAAGAAAGAAAGAAGTAAGAAAGAAGAAAGAATTGAAAGAAGAAAGAAAGAAGTAAGAAACAAGTAAGAAAGAAAGAAGAAAGAAAGAAAGAAGAAATAAAGAAGAAAGGAAGAACAAAGAAAGAAGAAAGAAAGAAGTAAGAAAGAAAGAGTAAACAAAGAAGAAAGAAAGAAGAAAGAAAGAAGAAAGAAAGAAGAAAGAAAGAAGAAAGAAAGAAGAAAGAAAGAAGAAAGAAAGAAGAAAAAGAAAGTAGAAAAAAAGAAAGAAAGAAAGAAGAGAGAAAGAAGGAAGAAAAAAGGAAGAAAGAAGAGCGAAGTAAGAAAGAAAGAAGAAAGAAGAAAGAAAGACAAAAGAAAGAAAAGAGAAAGAAAGAAGAAAGAAAGAAGAAAGAAAGAAAGAAGGAAGAAAGAAAGAAGAAAGAAAGAAGAAAGAAAGAAGAAAGAAAGAATAAAGAAAGAAGAAAGAAAGAAGAAAGAAAGATGTAAGAAAGAAGTAAGAAAGAAAGAAGAAAGAAAGAAGAAAGGAAGAAGAAAGAAACAAGAAAGAAAGAAGGAAGGAAGAAAGAAAGAAGAAAGAAAGAAAGAAAAAAGAAAGAAATAAAGAAGAAAGAAAGAAGGAAGAAAGAAAGAAAGAAGAAAGAAATAAGAAAGAAAGAAGTAAGAAAGAAATAAGAAAGAAGTAAAAAAGAAGTCAGAAAGAAGAAAGAAAGAAGAAAGAAAGAAGAAAGTAGAAAGAAAGAAGTAAGAAAGAAGTAAGAAAGAAGAAAGAAAGAAGAAAGAAAGAAGAAAGAAATAAGAAAGAAGAAAGAAAGAAGAAAGAAAGAAGAAAGAAAGAAGAAAGGAAGAAGTAAGAAAGAAATAAGAAAGAAGTAAGAAAGAATAAAGAAAGAAGAAAGAAGAAAGAAAGAAGGAAGAAGTAAGAAAGAAGTAAGAAAGAAGTAAGAAAGAAGTAAGAAAGAAAGAAGAAAGAAAGAAGAAAGAAGAAAGAAAGAAAGAAGAAATAAATAAAGAAGAAATGAAGAAAGGAAGAAGAAAGAAAGAAGAGAGAAAGAAAGAAGAATGAAAGAAGTAAGAAAGAAGAAAGAAAGAAGTAAGAAAGAAGAAAGAAAGAAAGAGAGAAGTAAGAAAGAAGTAGGAAAGAAAGAAGAAAGAAAGAAGAAAGAAAGAAGAAAGAAAGAAGAAAGGAAGAAAAAAGAAAGAAGAAATAAAAAAGTAAGAAAGAAAGAAGAAAGAAGAAAGAAAGACAAAAGAAAGAAGAGAGAAAGAAAGAAGAAAGAAAGAAGAAAGAAAGAAGAAAGAAAGAAGAAAGAAAGAAGAAAGAAAGAAGAAAGAAAGAAGAAAGAAAGAAGAAAGAAAGAAGAAATAAAGAAGATAGAAAGAAGAATGAAAGAAGAAAGAAGAAAGAAAGAAGTAAGAAAGAAGAAAGAAAGAAAGAAGAAAGAAAGAAGAAAGAAAGAAGAAAGAAAGAAGAAAGAAAAAAGAAAGGAAGAACAAAGAAAGAAGAAAGAAAGAAGTAAGAAAGAAAGAGGAAAGAAAGAAGAAAGAAAGAAGAAAGAAAGAAAGAAGGAAGAAAGAAGAAAGAAAGAAGAAATAAAGAAGAAAGAAAGAAGAAAGAAAGAAGAAAGAAGAAAGAAAGACAAAAGAAAGAAGAAATAAAGAAAAAGAAAGAAGAAAGAAAGAAGTAAGAAAGAAGAAAGAAAGAAGAAAGAAAGAAGAAAGAAAGAAAGAAGAAAGAAAGAAGAAAGAAAGAAGTAAGAAAGAAGTAAGAAAGAAGTAAGAAAGAATTAAGAAAGAATTAAGAAAGAAAGAAGAAAAAAGAAGAAAGAAAGAAGAAAGAAAGAAGAAAGAAACAAGAAATAAAGATGTAAGAAAGAAGTAAGAAAGAAAGAAGAAAGAAAGAAGAAAGAAAGAAGAAAGAAACAAGAAAGAAAGAAGGAAGGAAGAAGGAAGAAACAAAAAAAGAAAGAAGAAAGAAAGAAGAAAGAAAGAAAGAAGAGTGAAGAAAGAAAGAAAGAGGAAAGAAGGAAAGAAGAAAGAAAGAAGAGAGAAAGAAAGAAAGAAGAAAGAAAGAAGAAAGAAGAAAGAAAGAAAGAAAGAAGATAGAAAGAAGAAAGAAAGAAGAAAGAAAGAATAAAGAAAGAAGAAAGAAAGAAGAAAGGAAGAAGAAAGAAACAAGAAAGAAAGAAGAAGGAAGAAAGAAAGAAGAAAGAAAGAATGAAAAAAGAAGAAAGAAAGAAGAAAGAAAGAAGAAAGAAAGAAGAAAGAAGAAAGAAAGAAAGAAAGAAGATAGAAAGAAGAAAGAAAGAAGAAAGAAAGAAAGAAGAAAGAATAAAGAAAGAAGAAAGAAAGAAGAAAGGAAGAAGAAAGAAACAAGAAAGAAAGAAAGAAGAAAGAAAGAAAGAAGAAAGAAAGAAGAAAGAAAGAAGAAAGAAAGAAGTAAGAAAGAAATAAGAAAGAAGTAAAAAAGAAGTCAGAAAGAAGAAAGAAAGAAGAAAGAAAGAAGAAGGAAAGAAGAAAGAAAGAAAGAAAGAAGAAAGAAAGAAGAAAGAAAGAAGAAAGAAAGAAGAAAGAAAGAAGTAAGAAAGAAGTAAGAAAGAAGGAAGAAAGAAGTAAGAAAGAAAGAAGAAAGAAAGAAGAAAGAAGAAAGAAGGAAAGAAGAAAGAAATAAAGAAGAAATAAAGAAGAAAGGAAGAAAAAAGAAAGAAGAGAGAAAGAAAGAAGAATGAAAGAAGAAAGAAAGAAGAAAGAAAGAAGTAAGAAAGAAGAAAGAAAGAAAGAAGAAAGAAAGAAGTAAGAAAGAAGTAAGAAAGAGAAGAAAGAAAGAAGAAAGAAAGAAAGAAGAAAGAAAGAAGAAAGGAAGAACAAAGAAAGAAGAAAGAAAGAAGTAAGAAAGAAAGAGGAAAGAAAGAAGAAAGAAAGAAGAAAGAAAGAAGAAAGAAAGAAGAAAGAAGAAAAAGAAAGAAGAAAAAAGAAAGAAAGAAAGAAGAAAGAAAGAAGGAAGAAAGAAGGAAGAAAGAAAGAAGAAAGAAAGAAGGAAGAAAGAAGAAAGAAAGAAGAAAGGAAGAAGAAAGAAAGAAGAAAGAAAGAAGAATGAAAGAAGAAAGAAAGAATAGCGAAGTAAGAAAGAAAGAAGAAAGAAGAAAGAAAGACAAAAGAAAGAAGAAATAAAGAAAAAGAAAGAAGAAAGAAAGAAGTAAGAAAGAAGAAAGAAAGAAGAAAGAAAGAAGAAAGAAAGAAGAAGAAAGAAGAAAGAAAGAAGAAAGAAAGAAGTAAGAAAGAAGTAAGAAAGAAGAAAGAAAGATGTACGAAAGAAGTAAGAAAGAAAGAAGAAAGAAAGAAGAAAGAAAGAAGAAAGAAAGAAGAAAGAAACAAGAAAGAAAGAAGGAAGGAAGAAAGAAAGAAGAAAGAAAGAATGAAAAAGAAAGAAAGAAAGAGAAAGAAAAAGGAAAGAAAGACGAAAGAAGGAAAGAAGAAAGAAAGAAGAGAGAAAGAAAGAAAGAAGAAAGAAAGAAGAAAGAAAGAAGAAAGAAGAAAGAAAGAAAGAAAGAAGATAGAAAGAAGAAAGAAAGAAGAAAGAAAGAAAGAAGAAAGAAAGAAGAAAGAAAGAATAAAGAAAGAAGAAAGGAAGAAGAAAGAAACAAGAAAGAAAGAAGGAAGGAAGAAAGAAAGAAGAAAGAAAGAATGAAAAAAGAAAGAAAGAAAGAAGAAAGAAAGAAGAAAGAAGAAAGAAAGAAAGAAAGAAGATAGAAAGAAGAAAGAAAGAAGAAAGAAAGAAAGAAGAAAGAAAGAATAAATAAAGAAGAAAGAAAGAAGAAAGGAAGAAGAAAGAAACAAGAAAGAAAGAAAGAAGAAAGAAAAAAGAAGAAAGAAAGAAGAAAGAAAGAAGTAAGAAAGAAATAAGAAAGAAGTAAAAAAGAAGTCAGAAAGAAGAAAGAAAGAAGAAAGAAAGAAGAAAGAAAGAAGTAAGAAAGAAGTAAGAAAGAAGAAAGAAAGAAGAAAGAAAGAAGAAAGAAAGAAAGAAAGAAGAAAGAAGAAAGAAAGAAGTAAGAAAGAATTAAGAAAGAAAGAAGAAAGAAAGAAGAAAGAGAAAGAAAGAAAGAAGAAAGAAATAAAGAAGAAATAAAGAAGAAAGGAAGAAAAAAGAAAGAAGAGAGAAAGAAAGAAGAAAGAAAGAAGAAAGGAAGAACAAAGAAAGAAGAAAGAAAGAAGTAAGAAAGAAAGAGGAAAGAAAGAAGAAAGAAAGAAGAAAGAAAGAAGAAAGAAAGAAGAAAAAGAAAGAAGAAAAAAGAAAGAAAGAAAGAAGAAAGAAAGAAGGAAGAAAGAAGGAAGAAAGAAGAAAGAAAGAAGAAAGAAAGAAGAAAGAAAAAAGAAAGAAAGAAGAAAGAAAGAACATCGAAGTAAGAAAGAAAGAATAAAGAAGAAAGCAAGACAAAAGAAAGAAGAGAGAAAGAAAGAAGAAAGAAAGAAGAAAGAAAGAAGAAAGGAAGAAGAAAGAAACAAGAAAGAAAGAAGGAAGAAGAAAGAAAGAAGAAAGAAAGAATGAAAAAAGAAAGAAAGAAAGAAGAAAGAAAAGAAGAAGAAAGAAAGAAAGAAAGAAGATAGAAAGAAGAAAGAAAGAAGAAAGAAAGAAAGAAGAAAGAAAGAATAAATAAAGAAGAAAGAAAGAAGAAAGGAAGAAGAAAGAAACAAGAAAGAAAGAAAGAAGAAAGAAAAAAGAAGAAAGAAAGAAGAAAGAAAGAAGAAAGAAAGAAGTAAGAAAGAAGTAAGAAAGAAGAAAGAAAGAAGAAAGAAAGAAGAAAGAAAGAAAGAAAGAAGAAAGAAGAAAGAAAGAAGTAAGAAAGAATTAAGAAAGAAAGAAGAAAGAAAGAAGAAAGAAGAAAGAAAGAAAGAAGAAAGAAATAAGAAGAAATAAAGAAGAAAGGAAGAAAAAAGAAAGAAGAGAGAAAGAAAGAAGAATGAAAGAAGAAAGAAAGAAGAAAGAAAGAAAGAAGAAAGAAATAAGTAGGAAGGAAGTAAGAAAGAAAGAAGAAAGAAAGAAGAAAGAAAGAAAGAAGAAAGAAAGAAGAAAGGAAGAACAAAGAAAGAAGAAAGAAAGAAGTAAGAAAGAAAGAGGAAAGAAAGAAGAAGAAAGAAGAAAGAAAGAAGAAAGAAAGAAGAAAAAGAAAGAAGAAAAAAGAAAGAAAGAAAGAAGAAAGAAAGAAGGAAGAAAGAAGGAAGAAAGAAGAAAGAAAGAAGAAAGAAAGAAGAAAGAAAAAAGAAAGAAAGAAGAAAGAAAGAACATCGAAGTAAGAAAGAAAGAATAAAGAAGAAAGCAAGACAAAAGAAAGAAGAGAGAAAGAAAGAAGAAAGAAAGAAGAAAGAAAGAAGAAAGAAAGAAGTAAGAAAGAAGTAGGAAAGAAACAAGAAAGAAAGAAGAAAGAAAGACGAATGAAAGAAAGCAGAAAGAAAGAAGAAAGAAAGAAAGAAGAACGAAAGAGGAAAGAAATAAGAAAGAAATAAGTAAGAAAGAAAAAAGAAAGAAAAAAGAAGAAAGAAAGACGAATGAAAGAAGAAAGAAAGAAGAAAGAAAGAAGAAAGAAAGAAGAAAGAAAGAAAGAAGAAAGAAAGAAGTAAGAAAGAAGAAAGATAGAAGTAAGAAAGAAGAAAGAAAGAAGAAGTAATAAAGAAGTTAGAAAGAAAGAAGAAAGAAAGAATAAGAAAGAAGAAAGAAGAGAAGAAAGAAAAAGAATGAAGAAAGAAAGAAGAAAGAAGAAGAAGAAGAAAAAGAAAGAAAGAAAGAAGAAAGAAAGAAGGAAGAAAGAAGAAAGAAAGAAGAAAGAAGAAAGAAAGAACATCGAAGTAAGAAAGAAAGAAGAAAAAAGAAAGAAAGACAAAAGAAAGAACAGAGAAAGAAAGAAGAAAAAAGAAGAAAGAAAGAAGAAAGAAAGAAGAAAGAAAGAAGAAAGAAAGAAGAAAGAAAGACGAATGAAAGAAAGAAGAAAGAAAGAAGAAAGAAAGAAAGACGAAAGAAAGAAAGACAAAAGAAAGAAAGAAGAAAGACATAAGAAAGAAAGAGGAAAGAAAGAAAGAAAGAAGAAAGAAAGAAGAGAGAATGAAAGAAAGAAGAAAGAAAGAAAGAAAGAAGAAAGAAGAAAGAAAGAAAGAAAGAAGTAAGAAAGAAAGAAAGAAGGAAAGAAGAAAGACAGACGAAAGATAGAAAGAAGAAAGAAAGAAGAAAGGAAGAACAAAGAAAGAAGAAAGAATGAAAGAAGTAAGAAAGAAAGAGGAAAGAAAGAATAAAGAAAGAAGAAAGAAGGGAAGAAGAAGAAAGAAGAAAGAAAGGAGAAAGAAGAAAGAAGTAAGAAAGAATTAAGAAAGAAAGAAAGAAACAAAGAAGAAAGAAAGAAGATAGAAAGAAAGAAGTAAGAAAGAAGTAAGAAAGAAGTAAGAAAGAAGTAAGAAAGAAAGAAGAAAGAAAGAGAAAGAAAGAAAGAAGAAAGAAAAAAGAAAGGAAGAACAAAGAAAGAAGAAAGAAAGAAGTAAGAAAGAAAGAGGAAAGAAAGAAGAAAGAAAGAAGAAAGAAAGAAAGAAGAAGAAAGAAAGAAGAAAGACAGAAGAAAGAAAGAAGAAAGACAGAAGAAAGAAGAAAAAAGAAAGAAGAAAAAAAGAAGAAAGAGAGAGAAGAAAAAAGAAAGAAAGACAGAAGAAAGAAAAAAGGAAGAAAGAAAGAAAGAAGTAAGAAAGAAAGAGGAAAGAAAGAAAGAAGAGAGAAAGAAGAAAGAAAGAAGAAAGAAGAAAGAAAGAAAGAAGAAAGAAGTAAGAAAGAAAGAAAGAAGGAAGAAAGAAAGAAGTAAGAAAGAAGTAAGAAAGAAGTAAGAAAGAATTAAGAAAGAAAGAAGAAAAAAGAAGAAAGAAAGAAGAAAGAAAGAAGAAAGAAAGAAATAAGAAAGAAGTAAAAAAGAAATCAGAAAGAAGAAAGAAAGAAGAAAGAAAGAAGAAAGAAAGAAGTAAGAAAGAAGTAAGAAAGGAAGAATAAAGAAAGAAGGAAGATAGAAAGAATAAAGAAAGAAGAAAGAAAGAATAAATAAAGAAGAAAGAAAGAAGAAAGAAGAAAGAAAGAAGAAAGAAAGATGTAAGAAAGAAGTAAGAAAGAAAGAAGAAAGAAAGAAGAAAGAAAGAAGAAAGAAAGAATAAATAAAGAAGAAAGAAAGAAGAAAGAAAGATGTAAGAAAGAAGTAAGAAAGAAAGAAGAAAGAAAGAAGAAAGGAAGAAGAAAGAAACAAGAAAGAAAGAAGGAAGGAAGAAAGAAAGAAGAAAGAAAGAAGAAAGAAAGAAGAAAGAAGAAAGAAAGAAAGAACTAAGAAAGAAAGAAAGAAGGAAAGAAGAAAGAAAGACGAAAGAAAGACGAATGATAGAAAGAAGAAAGAAAGAAAGACGAATGAAAGAAAGAAGAAAGAAAGAAGAAAGAAAGAAGAAAGGAAGAAAGAAGTAAGAAAGAAAGAGGAAAGACAGAAGAAAGAAAGAAGAAAGAAGGAAAGAAGAAAGAAAGAAGAAAGAAAGTAGAAAGAAGAAAGAAGTAAGAAAAAAGTAAGAAAGAAAGAAAAAACAAAGAAGAAAAAAAGAAGAATAAAGAAGTAAGAAAAAAAGTAAGAAAGAAGTAAGAAAGAAAGAAGAAAGAAGAAGAAAGAAAGAAGAAAGAAAGAAGAAAGAAAGAAGAAAGAAAGAAGAAAGGAAGAAGTAAGAAAGAAATAAGAAAGAAGTAAGAAAGAATAAAGAAAGAAGAAAGAAGAAAGAAAGAAGGAAGAAGTAAGAAAGAAGTAAGAAAGAAGTAAGAAAGAAGTAAGAAAGAAAGAAGAAAGAAAGAAGAAAGAAGAAAGAAAGAAAGAAGAAATAAATAAAGAAGAAATGAAGAAAGGAAGAAGAAAGAAAGAAGAGAGAAGAAAGAAGAATGAAAGAAGTAAGAAAGAAGAAAGAAAGAAGTAAGAAAGAAGAAAGAAAGAAAGAGAGAAGTAAGAAAGAAGTAGGAAAGAAAGAAGAAAGAAAGAAGAAAGAAAGAAGAAAGAAAGAGAAAGGAAGAAAAAAGAAAGAAGAAATAAAAAAGTAAGAAAGAAAGAAGAAAGAAGAAAGAAAGACAAAAGAAAGAAGAGAGAAAGAAAGAAGAAAGAAAGAAGAAAGAAAGAAGAAAGAAAGAAGAAAGAAAGAAGAAAGAAAGAAGAAGAAAGAAGAAAGAAAGAAGAAAGAAAGAAGAAATAAGAAGATAGAAAGAAGAATGAAAGAAGAAAGAAGAAAGAAAGAAGTAAGAAAGAAGAAAGAAAGAAAGAAGAAAGAAAGAAGAAAGAAAGAAGAAAGAAAGAAGAAAGAAAAAAGAAAGGAAGAACAAAGAAAGAAGAAAGAAAGAAGTAAGAAAGAAAGAGGAAAGAAAGAAGAAAGAAAGAAGAAAGAAAGAAAGAAGGAAGAAAGAAGAAAGAAAGAAGAAATAAAGAAGAAAGAAAGAAGAAAGAAAGAAGAAAGAAGAAAGAAAGACAAAAGAAAGAAGAAATAAAGAAAAAGAAAGAAGAAAGAAAGAAGTAAGAAAGAAGAAAGAAAGAAGAAAGAAAGAAGAAAGAAAGAAAGAAGAAAGAAAGAAGAAAGAAAGAAGTAAGAAGAAGTAAGAAAGAAGTAAGAAAGAATTAAGAAAGAATTAAGAAAGAAAGAAGAAAAAAGAAGAAAGAAAGAAGAAAGAAAGAAGAAAGAAACAAGAAATAAAGATGTAAGAAAGAAGTAAGAAAGAAAGAAGAAAGAAAGAAGAAAGAAAGAAGAAAGAAACAAGAAAGAAAGAAGAAGGAAGAAGGAAGAAACAAAAAAGAAAGAAGAAAGAAAGAAGAAAGAAAGAAAGAAGAGTGAAGAAAGAAAGAAAGAGGAAAGAAGGAAAGAAGAAAGAAAGAAGAGAGAAAGAAAGAAAGAAGAAAGAAAGAAGAAAGAAGAAAGAAAGAAAGAAAGAAGATAGAAAGAAGAAAGAAAGAAGAAAGAAAGAATAAAGAAAGAAGAAAGAAAGAAGAAAGGAAGAAGAAAGAAACAAGAAAGAAAGAAGAAGGAAGAAAGAAAGAGAAAGAAAGAATGAAAAAAGAAAGAAAGAAAGAAGAAAGAAAGAAGAAAGAAAGAAGAAAGAAGAAAGAAAGAAAGAAAGAAGATAGAAAGAAGAAAGAAAGAAGAAAGGAAGAAAGAAGAAAGAATAAAGAAGAAGAAAGAAAGAAGAAAGGAAGAAGAAAGAAACAAGAAAGAAAGAAAGAAGAAAGAAAGAAAGAAGAAAGAAAGAAGAAAGAAAGAAGAAAGAAAGAAGTAAGAAAGAAATAAGAAAGAAGTAAAAAGAAGTCAGAAAGAAGAAAGAAAGAAGAAAGAAAGAAGAAGGAAAGAAGAAAGAAAGAAAGAAAGAAGAAAGAAAGAAGAAAGAAAGAAGAAAGAAAGAAGAAATAAAGAAGTAAGAAAGAAGTAAGAAAGAAGGAAGAAGAAGTAAGAAAGAAAGAAGAAAGAAAGAAGAAAGAAGAAAGAAGGAAAGAAGAAAGAAATAAAGAAGAAATAAAGAAGAAAGGAAGAAAAAAGAAAGAAGAGAGAAAGAAAGAAGAATGAAAGAAGAAAGAAAGAAGAAAGAAAGAAGTAAGAAAGAAGAAAGAAAGAAAGAAGAAAGAAAGAAGTAAGAAAGAAGTAAGAAAGAGAAGAAAGAAAGAAGAAAGAAAGAAAGAAGAAAGAAAGAAGAAAGGAAGAACAAAGAAAGAAGAAAGAAAGAAGTAAGAAAGAAAGAGAAAGAAAGAAGAAAGAAAGAAGAAAGAAAGAAGAAAGAAAGAAGAAAGAAGAAAAGAAAGAAGAAAAAAGAAAGAAAGAAAGAAGAAAGAAAGAAGGAAGAAAGAAGGAAGAAAGAAAGAAGAAAGAAAGAAGGAAGAAAGAAGAAAGAAAGAAGAAAGGAAGAAGAAAGAAAGAAGAAAGAAAGAAGAATGAAAGAAGAAAGAAAGAATAGCGAAGTAAGAAAGAAAGAAGAAAGAAGAAAGAAAGACAAAAGAAAGAAGAAATAAAGAAAAAGAAAGAAGAAAGAAAGAAGTAAGAAAGAAGAAAGAAAGAAGAAAGAAAGAAGAAAGAAAGAAGAAAGAAAGAAGAAAGAAAGAAGAAAGAAAGAAGTAAGAAAGAAGTAAGAAAGAAGAAAGAAAGATGTACGAAAGAAGTAAGAAAGAAAGAAGAAAGAAAGAAGAAAGAAAGAAGAAAGAAAGAAGAAAGAAACAAGAAAGAAAGAAGGAAGGAAGAAAGAAAGAAGAAAGAAAGAATGAAAAAAGAAAGAAAGAAAGAAGAAAGAAAAAGGAAAGAAAGACGAAAGAAGGAAAGAAGAAAGAAAGAAGAGAGAAAGAAAGAAAGAAGAAAGAAAGAAGAAAGAAAGAAGAAAGAAGAAAGAAAGAAAGAAAGAAGATAGAAAGAAGAAAGAAAGAAGAAAGAAAGAAAGAAGAAAGAAAGAAGAAAGAAAGAATAAAGAAAGAAGAAAGGAAGAAGAAAGAAACAAGAAAGAAAGAAGGAAGGAAGAAAGAAAGAAGAAAGAAAGAATGAAAAAAGAAAGAAAGAAAGAAGAAAGAAAGAAGAAAGAAGAAAGAAAGAAAGAAAGAAGATAGAAAGAAGAAAGAAAGAAGAAAGAAAGAAAGAAGAAAGAAAGAATAAATAAAGAAGAAAGAAAGAAGAAAGGAAGAAGAAAGAAACAAGAAAGAAAGAAAGAAGAAAGAAAAAAAGAAGAAAGAAAGAAGAAAGAAAGAAGTAAGAAAGAAATAAGAAAGAAGTAAAAAAGAAGTCAGAAAGAAGAAAGAAAGAAGAAAGAAAGAAGAAAGAAAGAAGTAAGAAAGAAGTAAGAAAGAAGAAAGAAAGAAGAAAGAAAGAAGAAAGAAAGAAAGAAAGAAGAAAGAAGAAAGAAAGAAGTAAGAAAGAATTAAGAAAGAAAGAAGAAAGAAAGAAGAAAGAAGAAAGAAAGAAAGAAGAAAGAAATAAAGAAGAAATAAAGAAGAAAGGAAGAAAAAAGAAAGAAGAGAGAAAGAAAGAAGAATGAAAGAAGAAAGAAAGAAGAAAGAAAGAAAGAAGAAAGAAATAAGTAGGAAGGAAGTAAGAAAGAAAGAAGAAAGAAAGAAGAAAGAAAGAAAGAAGAAAGAAAGAAGAAAGGAAGAACAAAGAAAGAAGAAAGAAAGAAGTAAGAAAGAAAGAGGAAAGAAAGAAGAAAGAAAGAAGAAAGAAAGAAGAAAGAAAGAAGAAAAAGAAAGAAGAAAAAAGAAAGAAAGAAAGAAGAAAGAAAGAAGGAAGAAAGAAGGAAGAAAGAAGAAAGAAAGAAGAAAGAAAGAAGAAAGAAAAAAGAAAGAAAGAAGAAAGAAAGAACATCGAAGTAAGAAAGAAAGAATAAAGAAGAAAGCAAGACAAAAGAAAGAAGAGAGAAAGAAAGAAGAAAGAAAGAAGAAAGAAAGAAGAAAGAAAGAAGTAAGAAAGAAGTAGGAAAGAAACAAGAAAGAAAGAAGAAAGAAAGACGAATGAAAGAAAGCAGAAAGAAAGAAGAAAGAAAGAAAGAAGAACGAAAGAGGAAAGAAATAAGAAAGAAAGAAGTAAGAAAGAAAAAAGAAAGAAAAAAGAAAGAAAGAAAGACGAATGAAAGAAGAAAGAAAGAAGAAAGAAAGAAGAAAGAAAGAAAGAAGAAAGAAAGAAAGAAGAAAGAAAGAAGTAAGAAAGAAGAAAGATAGAAGTAAGAAAGAAGAAAGAAAGAAAGAAGTAATAAAGAAGTTAGAAAGAAAGAAGAAAGAAAGAAGAAAGAAAGAAGAAAGAAAGAAGAAAGAAAGAAAAAAGAATGAAGAAAGAAAGAAGAAAAAGAAAGAAGAAAAAAGAAAGAAAGAAAGAAGAAAGAAAGAAGGAAGAAAGAAGAAAGAAAGAAGAAAGAAAGAAGAAAGAAAGAAGAAAGAAAGAAGAAAGAAAGAAGAAAAAGAAAGAAGAAAAAAGAAAGAAAGAAAGAAGAAAGAAAGAAGGAAGAAAGAAGTAAGAAAAAAGAAGAAAGAAAGAAGAAAGAAAGAAAGAAGAAAGAAAAAAGAAAGGAAGAACAAAGAAAGAAGAAAGAAAGAAGTAAGAAAGAAAGAGGAAAGAAAGAAGAAAGAAAGAAGAAAGAAAGAGGAAAGAAAGAAGAAAGAAAGAAGAAAGAAAGAAAGAAGAAAGGAAGAAGAAAGAAACAAGAAAGAAAGAAAGAAGAAATAAAGAAAGAAGAAAGTAAGAAGAAAGAAAGAAGTAAGAAAGAAATAAGAAAGAAGTAAAAAAGAAGTCAGAAAGAAGAAAGAAAGAAGAAAGAAAGAAGAAAGAAAGAAGTAAGAAAGAAGAAAGAAAGAAGAAAGAAAGAAGAAAGAAAGAAAGAAGAAAGAAAGAAGAAAGAAAGAAGAAAGAAGAAAGAAAGAAGAAGAAAGAAGTAAGAAAGAATTAAGAAAGAAGTAAGAAAGTAAGAAGAAAGAAAGAAGAAAGAAGAAAGAAAGAAAGAAGAAAGAAATAAAGAAGAAATAAAGAAGAAAGGAAGAAAAAAGAAAGAAGAGAGAAAGAAAGAAGAATGAAAGAAGAAAGAAAGAAGAAAGAAAGAAGTAAGAAAGAAGAAAGAAAGAAAGAAGAAAGAAAGAAGTAAGAAAGAAGTAAGAAAGAAAGAAGAAAGAAAGAAGAAAGAAAGAAAGAAGAAAGAAAGAAGAAAGGAAGAACAAAGAAAGAAGTAAGAAAGAAAGAGGAAAGAAAGAAGAAAGAAAGAAGAAAGAAAGAAGAAAGAAAGAAGAAAGAAAGAAGAAAAAGAAAGAAGAAAAAAGAAAGAAAGAAAGAAGAAAGAAAGAAGGAAGAAAGAAGAAAGAAAGAAGTAAGAAAGAAGTAGGAAAGAAACAAGAAAGAAAGAAGAAAGAAAGAAAGAAGAAAGAAAAAAGAAAGGAAGAACAAAGAAAGAAGAAAGAAAGAAGTAAGAAAGAAAGAGGAAAGAAAGAAGAAAGAAAGAAGAAAGAAAGAAAGAAAGAAGAAAGAAAGAAGAAAGACAGAAGAAAGACAGAAGAAAGAAAGAAGAAAGAAAGAAGAAAGAAAGAAGAAAGAGAAAGAAGAAAAAAGAAAGAAAGAAAGAAGAAAGAAAAAGAAGAAAGAAAGAAAGAAGTAAGAAAGAAAGAGAAAAGAAAGAAAGAAAGAAAGAAAGAAGAGAGAAAGAAGAAAGAAAGAAGAAAGAAAGAAAGAAGAAAGAAAGAAGAAAGGAAGAAGAAAGAAAGAAGAGAGAAAGAAAGAAGAATGAATGAAGTAAGAAAGAAGAAAGAAAGAAGTAAGAAAGAAGAAAGAAAGAAAGAAGAAATAAAGAAGAAAGGAAGAACAAAGAAAGAAGAAAGAAAGAAGTAAGAAAGAAAGAGTAAACAAAGAAGAAAGAAAGAAGAAGGAAAGAAGAAAGAAAGAAGAAAGAAAGAAGAAAGAAAGAAGAAAGAAAGAAGAAAAAGAAAGTAGAAAAAAAGAAAGAAAGAAAGAAGAGAGAAAGAAGGAAGAAAAAAGGAAGAAAGAAGAGCGAAGTAAGAAAGAAAGAAGAAAGAAGAAAGAAAGACAAAAGAAAGAAAAGAGAAAGAAAGAAGAAAGAAAGAAGAAAGAAAGAAAGAAGGAAGAAAGAAAGAAGAAAGAAAGAATAAAGAAAGAAGAAAGAAAGAAGAAAGAAAGATGTAAGAAAGAAGTAAGAAAGAAAGAAGAAAGAAAGAAGAAAGGAAGAAGAAAGAAACAAGAAAGAAAGAAGGAAGGAAGAAAGAAAGAAGAAAGAAAGAAAGAAAAAAGAAAGAAATAAAGAAGAAAGAAAGAAGGAAGAAAGAAAGAAAGAAGAAAGAAATAAGAAAGAAAGAAGTAAGAAAGAAATAAGAAAGAAGTAAAAAAGAAGTCAGAAAGAAGAAAGAAAGAAGAAAGAAAGAAGAAAGAAAGAAGAAAGAAGAAATAAAGAAAGAAAGAAGATAGAAAGAAGAAAGAAAGAAGAAAGAAAGAAAGAAGAAAGAAAGAAGAAAGAAAGAATAAAGAAAGAAGAAAGGAAGAAGAAAGAAACAAGAAAGAAAGAAGGAAGGAAGAAAGAAAGAAGAAAGAAAGAATGAAAAAAGAAAGAAAGAAAGAAGAAAGAAAGAAGAAAGAAGAAAGAAAGAAAGAAAGAAGATAGAAAGAAGAAAGAAAGAAGAAAGAAAGAAAGAAGAAAGAAAGAATAAATAAAGAAGAAAGAAAGAAGAAAGGAAGAAGAAAGAAACAAGAAAGAAAGAAAGAAGAAAGAAAAAAAGAAGAAAGAAAGAAGAAAGAAAGAAGTAAGAAAGAAATAAGAAAGAAGTAAAAAAGAAGTCAGAAAGAAGAAAGAAAGAAGAAAGAAAGAAGAAAGAAAGAAGTAAGAAAGAAGTAAGAAAGAAGAAAGAAAGAAGAAAGAAAGAAGAAAGAAAGAAAGAAAGAAGAAAGAAGAAAGAAAGAAGTAAGAAAGAAGTAAGAAAGAAAGAAGAAAGAAAGAAGAAAGAAGAAAGAAAGAAAGAAGAAAGAAATAAAGAAGAAATAAAGAAGAAAGGAAGAAAAAAGAAAGAAGAGAGAAAGAAAGAAGAATGAAAGAAGAAAGAAAGAAGAAAGAAAGAAAGAAGAAAGAAAGGAGTAGGAAGGAAGTAAGAAAGAAAGAAGAAAGAAAGAAGAAAGAAAGAAAGAAGAAAGAAAGAAGAAAGGAAGAACAAAGAAAGAAGAAAGAAAGAAGTAAGAAAGAAAGAGGAAAGAAAGAAGAAAGAAAGAAGAAAGAAAGAAGAAAGAAAGAAGAAAAAGAAAGAAGAAAAAAGAAAGAAAGAAAGAAGAAAGAAAGAAGGAAGAAAGAAGAAAGAAAGAAGAAAGAAAGAAGAAAGAAAGAAGAAAGAAAGAACATCGAAGTAAGAAAGAAAGAATAAAGAAGAAAGCAAGACAAAAGAAAGAAGAGAGAAAGAAAGAAGAAAGAAAGAAGAAAGAAAGAAGAAAGAAAGAAGAAAGAAAGAAGTAAGAAAGAAGTAGGAAAGAAACAAGAAAGAAAGAAGAAAGAAAGACGAATGAAAGAAAGCAGAAAGAAAGAAGAAAGAAAGAAAGAAGAACGAAAGAGGAAAGAAATAAGAAAGAAAGAAGTAAGAAAGAAAAAAGAAAGAAAAAAGAAAGAAAGAAAGACGAATGAAAGAAAGAAGAAAGAAAGAAGAAAGAAAGAAGAAAGAAAGAAAGAAGAAAGAAAGAAAGAAGTAATAAAGAAGTAAGACAGAAAGAAGAAAGAAAGAAGAAAGAAAGAAAGAAGAAAGAAAGAAGAAAGAAAGAAGAAAGAAAGAAGAAAGAAAGAAGAAAGAAAGAAGAAAGAAAGAAAAAAGAAAGAAGAAAGAAAGAAGAAAAAGAAAGAAGAAAAAAGAAAGAAAGAAAGAAGAAAGAAAGAAGGAAGAAAGAAGAAAGAAAGAAGAAAGAAAAAAGAAAGAAAGAACATCGAAGTAAGAAAGAAAGAAGAAAGAAGAAAGAAAGACAAAAGAAAGAAGAGAGAAAGAAAGAAGAAAGAAAGAAGAAAGAAAGAAGAAAGAAAGAAGAAAGAAAGAAGAAAGAAAGACGAATGAAAGAAAGAAGAAAGAAAGATGAAAGAAAGAAAGACGAAAGAAAGAAAGACGAAAGAAAGAAAGAAGAAAGACATAAGAAAGAAAGAGGAAAGAAAGAAAGAAAGAAGAAAGAAAGAAGAGAGAATGAAAGAAAGAAGTAAGAAAGAAAGAAAGAAGGAAAGAAGAAAGACAGACGAAAGATAGAAAGAAGAAAGGAAGAACAAAGAAAGAAGAAAGAAAGAAAGAAGTAAGAAAGAAAGAGGAAAGAAAGAATAAAGAAAGAAGAAAGAAGGGAAGAAGAAAGAAAGAAGAAAGAAAGAGGAAAGAAGAAAGAAGTAAGAAAGAATTAAGAAAGAAAGAAAGAAACAAAGAAGAAAGAAAGAAGATAGAAAGAAAGAAGTAAGAAAGAAGAGAGAAAGAAAGAAGAAAGAAAGAAGTAAGAAAGAAGTAAGAAAGAAAGAAGAAAGAAAGAAGAAAGAAAGAAAGAAGAAAGAAAAAAGAAAGGAAGAACAAAGAAAGAAGAAAGAAAGAAGTAAGAAAGAAAGAGGAAAGAAAGAAGAAAGAAAGAAGAAAGATAGAAAGAAAGAAGAAAGAAAGAAGAAAGACAGAAGAAAGAAAGAAGAAAGACAGAAGAAAGAAAGAAGAAAGAAAGAAGAAAGAAAGAAGAAAGAGAGAGAAGAAAAAAGAAAGAAAGACAGAAGAAAGAAAAAAGGAAGAAAGAAAGAAAGAAGTAAGAAAGAAAGAGGAAAGAAAGAACGAAGAGAGAAAGAAGAAAGAAAGAAGAAAGAAGAAAGAAAGAAAGAAAGAAAGAAGTAAGAAAGAAAGAAAGAAAGAAGTAAGAAAGAAGTAAGAAAGAAGCAAGAAAGAATTAAGAAAGAAAGAAGAAAAAAGAAGAAAGAAAGAAGAAAGAAAGAAGAAAGAAAGAAATAAGAAAGAAGTAAAAAAGAAGTCAGAAAGAAGAAAGAAAGAAGAAAGAAAGAAGAAAGAAAGAAGTAAGAAAGAAGTAAGAAAGGAAGAATAAAGAAAGAAGGAAGAAAGAAAGAAGAAAGTAAGAAGAAAGAAAGAAGAAAGAAAGAAAGAAGGAAGAAAGAAGGAAGAAAGAAAGAAGAAAGAAAGAAGAAAGAAAGAAGAAAGAAAGAATAAAGAAAGAAGAAAGAAAGATGTAAGAAAGAAGTAAGAAAGAAAGAAGAAAGAAAGAAGAAAGGAAGAAGAAAGAAACAAGAAAGAAAGAAGGAAGGAAGAAAGAAAGAAGAAAGAAAGAAAGAAAAAAGAAAGAAATAAAGAAGAAAGAAAGAAGGAAGAAAGAAAGAAAGAAGAAAGAAAGAATAAAGAAAGAAGAAAGAAAGAAGTAAGAAAGAAGTAAGAAGAAAGAAAGAAGAAAGAAAGAAGAAAGAAAGAAAGAAGGAAGAAAGAAGAAAGAAAGAAGAAAGAAAGAAGAAAGGAAGAAGTAAGAAAGAAGTAAGAAAGAAGTAAGAAAGAAAGAAGAAAGAAAGAAGAAAGAAGAAAGAAAGAAAGAAGAAAGAAATGAAGAAATAAAGAAGAAAGGAATAAGAAAGAAAGAAGAGAGAAAGAAAGAAGAATGAAAGAAGTAAGAAAGAAGAAAGAAAGAAAGAAGTAATAAAGAAGTAATAAAGAAAGAAGAAAGAAAGAAGAAAGGAAGAAAGAAGAAAGAAGGAAGAAAGGAAGAACAAAGAAAGAATAAAGAAAGAAGTAAGAAAGAAAGAGTAAGGGAAGAAGAAAGAAAGAAGAAAGAAAGAAGAAAGAAAGAAGAAAGAAAGAAGAAAGAAAGAAGAAAGAAAGAAGAAAAAGAAAGAAGAAAAAAGAAAGAAAGAAAGAAAGAAGAAAGAAAGAAGGAAGGAAGAAGGAAGAAAGAAGAAAGAAAGAAGAAAGAAAGAAAAAAGAAAGAAGAAAGAAAGAAGAAAGAAAGAACATCGAAGTAAGAAAGAAGAAAGAAGAAAGAAAGAGAAAAGAAAGAAGAGAGAAAGAAAGAAGAAAGAAAGAAGAAAGAAAGAAGAAAGAAAGAAGAAAGAAAGAAGAAAGAAAGAAGAAAGAAAGAAGAAAGAAAGAAGTAGGAAAGAAACAAGAAAGAAAGAAGAAAGAAAGAAACACGAATGAAAGAAAGAAGAAAGAAAGAAGAAAGAAAGAAAGACGAAAGAAAGAAAGAAGAAAGAAAGAAAGAAGAAAGACATAAGAAAGAAAGAGGAAAGAAAGACAGAAAGAAGAAAGAAAGAAGAGAGAATGAAAGAAAGAAGAAAGAAAGAAGAAAGAAAGAAGAAAGAAGAAAGAAAGAAAGAAAGAAGTAAGAAAGAAAGAAAGAAGGAAAGAAGAAAGAAAGACGAAAGAAAGACGAAAGAAAGACGAAAGATAGAAAGAAGAAAGAAAGAAGAAAGGAAGAACAAAGAAAGAAGAAATAAAGAAATAAGTAAGAAAGAAAGAGGAAAGAAAGAAGAAAGAAAGAAGAAATAAGGGAAGAAGAAAGAAAGAAGAAAGAAAGTAGAAAGAAGAAAGAAGTAAGAAAGAATTAAGAAAGAAAGAAAGAAACAAAGAAGAAAGAAAGAAGAATAAAGAAGTAAGAAAAAAAGTAAGAAAGAAGAAAGAAAGAAGAAAGAAAGAAGAAAGAAAGAAGAAAGAAAGAAGATAGAAAGAAAGAAGTAAGAAAGAAGAAAGAAAGAAAGAAGAAAGAAAGAAGTAAGAAAGAAGTAAGAAAGAAAGAAGAAAGAAAGAAGAAAGAAAGAAGAAAGAAAGAAAGAAGAAAGAAAAAAGAAAGGAAGAACAAAGAAAGAAGAAAGGAAGAAGTAAGAAAGAAAGAGGAAAGAAAGAAGAAAGAAAGAAGAAAGAAAGAAAGAAGAAAGAAAGAAGAAAGAAAGAAAGAAGAAAGAAAGAAGATAGAAAGAAGAAAGAAAGAAGAAAGAAAGAAGAAAGAAAGAAGAAAGAAAGAAGAAAAAGAAAGAAGAAAAAAGAAAGAAAGAAGGAAGAAAGAAAGAAAGAAGTAAGAAAGAAAGAAGAAAGAAAGAAGTAAGAAAGAAGTAAGAAAGAAAGAAGAAAGAAAGAAGAAAGAAAGAAAAAAGAAAGGAAGAACAAAGAAAGAAGAAAGAAAGAAGAAAGAAAGAAGAAAGAAAGAAGAATGAAAGAAGAATGAAAGAAGAAAGAAAGAAGAAAGAAAGAAGAAAGAAAGAAGAAAGAAAGAAAGAAGAAAGAAAGAAGAAAGAAAGAAGTAAGAAAGAAGAAAGAAACAAGAAAGAAAGATGTAAGAAATAAGAAAGAAAGAAGAAAGAAAGAAGAAAGAAACAAGAAAGAAAGAAGGAAGGAAGAAAGAAGGAAGAAACAAAAAAAGAAAGAAAAAAGAAAGAAGAAAGAAAGATGGAAGAAAGAAAAAAGAAAGAAAGAGGAAAGAAGGAAAGAAGAAAGAAAGAATAGAGAAAGAAAGAAAGAAGAAAGAAAGAAGAAAGAAAGAAGAAAGACGAAAGAAAGAAAGAAAGAAGATAGAAAGAAGAAAGAAAGAATAAAGAAAGAAAGAATAAAGAAAGAAGAAAGAAAGAATAAAGAAAGAAGAAAGAAAGAAGAAAGGAAGAAGAAAGAAACAAGAAAGAAAGAAGGAAGGAAGAAAGAAAGAAGAAAGAAAGAATGAAAAAAGAAAGATAGAAAGAAGAAAGAAAGAAGAAAGAAAGAAGAAAGAAGAAAGAAAGAAAGAAAGAAGATAGAAAGAAGAAAGAAATAAGAAAGAAAGAAAGAAGAAAGAAAGAATAAAGAAATAAGAAAGAAAGAAGAAAGGAAGAAGAAAGAAACAAGAAAGAAAGAAAGAAGTAAGAAAGAAATAAGAAAGAAGTAAAAAAGGAGTCAGAAAGAAGAAAGAAAGAAGAAAGAAAGAAGAAAGAAAGAAGAAAGAAAGAAAGAAAGAAGAAAGAAAGAAGAAAGTAAGAAGAAAGAAAGAAGAAGAAAGAAGTAAGAAAGAAGTAAGAAAGAAGTAAGAAAGTAAGAAGAAAGAAAGAAGAAAGAAGAAAGAAAGAAAGAAGAAAGAAATAAAGAAGAAATAAAGAAGAAAGGAAGAAAAAAGAAAGAAGAGAGAAAGAAAGAAGAATGAAAGAAGAAAGAAAGAAGAAAGAAAGAAGTAAGAAAGAAGAAAGAAAGAAAGAAGAAAGAAAGAAGTAAGAAAGAAGTAAGAAAGAAAGAAGAAAGAAAGAAGAAAGAAAGAAAGAAGAAAGAAAGAAGAAAGGAAGAACAAAGAAAGAAGAAAGAAAGAAGTAAGAAAGAAAGAGGAAAGAAAGAAGAAAGAAAGAAGAAAGAAAGAAGAAAAGAAAGAAGAAAAAAGAAAGAAAGAAAGAAGAAAGAAAGAAGGAAGAAAGAAGGAAGAAAGAAGGAAGAAAGAAGAAAGAAAGAAGAAAGAAAGAAGAAAGAAAGAACATCAAAGTAAGAAAGAAAGAATAAAGAAGAAAGCAAGACAAAAGAAAGAAGAGAGAAAGAAAGAAGAAAGAAAGAAGAAAGAAAGAAGAAAGAAAGAAGAAAGAAAGAAGAAAGAAAGAAGTAAGAAAGAATTAGGAAAGAAACAAGAAAGAAAGAAGAAAGAAAGAAAGACGAATGAAAGAAAGAAGAAAGAAAGAAAGAAGAAAGTAAGAGGATAGAAAGAAGAAAGAAAGAAGAAAGAAAGAAGTAAGAAAGAAGTAAGAAAGAAAAAAGAAAGAAAGAAGAAAGAAAGAAAGACGAATGAAAGAAAGAAGAAAGAAAGAAGAAAGAAAGAAGATAGAAAGAAAGAAGAATGAAAGAAGTAAGAAGAAAGAAACAAGTAAGAAAGAAGAAAGAAAGAAAGAAGAAAGAAAGAAGTAAGAAAGGAGTAAGAAAGAAAGAAGAAAGAAGAAAGAAAGAAAGAAGAAAGAAAAAAGAAAGGAAGAACAAAGAAAGAAGAAAGAAAGAAGTAAGAAAGAAAGAGGAAAGAAAGAAGAAAGAAAGAAGAAAGAAAGAAAGAAAGAAGAAAGAAAGAAGAAAGACAGAAGAAAGACAGAAGAAAGAAAGAAGAAAGAAAGAAGAAAGAAAGAAGAAAGAGAAAGAAGAAAAAAGAAAGAAAGAAAGAAGAATGAAAAAAGGAAGAAAAGAAAGAAAGAAGTAAGAAAGAAACAGGAAAGAAAGAAAGAAAGAAAGAAGAGAGAAAGAAGAAAGAAAGAAGAAAGAAAGAAAGAAGAAAGAAAGAAGAAAGGAAGAAGAAAGAAAGAAAAGAGAAAGAAAGAAGAATGAAAGAAGTAAGAAAGAAGAAAGAAAGAAGAAAGAAAGAAGAAAGAAAGAAGAAAGAAAGAAGAAAAAGAAAGTAGAAAAAAGAAAGAAAGAAAGAAGAGAGAAAGAAAGAAGAAAAAAGGAAGAAAGAAGAGCGAAGTAGAGAAAGAAAGAAGAAAGAAGAAAGAAAGACAAAAGAAAGAAAAGAGAAAGAAAGAAGAAAGAAAGAAGAAAGAAAGAAAGAAGGAAGAAAGAAAGAAGAAAGAAAGAAGAAAGAAAGAAGAAAGAAAGAATAAAGAAAGAAGAAAGAAAGAAGAAAGAAAGAAGCAAGAAAGAAGAAAGAAAGAAGAAAGAAAGAATAAAGAAAGAAGAAAGAAAGAAGAAAGAAAGATGTAAGAAAGAAGAAAGAAAGGAAGAAGAAAGAAAGAAGAAAGAAAGAAGTAAGAAAGAAAGAAGAAAGAAAGAATAAAGAAAGAAGAAAGAAAGAAGAAAGAAAGATGTAAGAAAGAAGAAAGAAAGGAAGAATAAAGAAAGAAGTAAGAAAGAAGTAAGAAAGAAAGAAGAAAGAAAGAAGAAAGAAAGAAAGAAGAAAGAAAAAAAAAAGGAGGAACAAAGAAAGAAGAAAGAAAGATGTAAGAATGAAAGAGGAAAGAAAGAAGAAAGAAAGAAGAAAGAAAGAAGAAAGAAAGAAGAAAGAAAGAAAAAAGAAAGAAGAAAGAAGTAAGAAAGAAGAAAAAGAAAGAAGAAAGAAAGAAGAAAGAAAGAAGAAAGAAAGAAAGAAGAAAGAAAGAAGAAAGAAGGAAGAAAGAAAGAAGTAAGAAAGAAGTAGAAAGAATTAAGAAAGAAAGAAGAAAAAAGAAGAAAGAAAGAAGAAAGAAAGAAGAAAGAAAGAAGAAAGAAAGATGTAAGAAAGAAGTAAGAAAGAAAGAAGAAAGAAAGAAGAAAGAAAGAGGAAAGAAACAAGAAAGAATGAAGGAAGGAAGAAAGAAGGAAGAAAGAAAAAAAGAAAGAAGAAAGAAAGAAGAAAGAAAGAAGGAAGAAAGAAAAAAGAAAGAAAGAGGAGAGAAGGAAAGAAGAAAGAAAGAAGAGAGAAAGAAAGAAAGAAGAAAGAAAGAAGAAAGAAAGAAGAAAGAAAGAAGAAAGAAGAAAGAAAGAAAGAAAGAAGATAGAAAGAAGAAAGAAAGAAGAAATAAAGAAAGAAGAAAGAAAGAAGAAAGAAATAATAAAGAAAGAAGAAAGAAAGAAGAAAGGAAGAAGAAAGAAACAAGAAAGAAAGAAGGAAGGAAGAAAGAAAGAAGAAAGAAAGAATGAAAAAAGAAAGAAATAAAGAAGAAAGAAAGAAGGAAGAAAGAAAGAAGGAAGAAAGAAAGAAGAAAGAAAGAAGAAAGAAAGAAGTAAGAAAGAAATAAGAAAGAAGTAAAAAAGAAGTCAGAAAGAAGAAAGAAAGAAGAAAGAAAGAAGAAAGAAAGAAGAAAGAAAGAAGTAAGAAAGAAGTAAGAAAGAAAGAAGAAAGAAAGAAGAAAGAAAGAAGAAAGAAACAAGAAAGAAAGAAGGAAGGAAGAAGAAAAAGAAAGAAGAAAAAAGAAAGAAAGAAAGAAGAAAGAAAGAAGGAAGAAAGAAGGAAGAAAGAAGAAAGAAAGAAGAAAGAAAGAAGAAAGAAAGAAGAAAGAAAGAAGTAGGAAAGAAACAAGAAAGAAAGAAGAAAGAAAGGAAGACGAATGAAAGAAAGAAGAAAGAAAGAAGAAAGAAAGGCGAAAGAAAGAAAGAAGAAAGAAAGAAAGAAGAAAGACATAAGAAAGAAAGAGGAAAGAAAGACAGAAAGAAGAAAGAAAGAAGAGAGAATGAAAGAAAGAAGAAAGAAAGAAGAAAGAAAGAAGAAAGAAGAAAGAAAGAAAGAAAGAAGTAAGAAAGAAAGAAAGAAGGAAAGAAGAAAGAAAGACGAAAGAAAGACGAAAGATAGAAAGAAGAAAGAAAGAAGAAAGGAAGAACAAAGAAAGAAGAAATAAAGAAAGAAGTAAGAAAGAAAGAGGAAAGAAAGAAGAAAGAAAGAAGAAAGAAGGGAAGAAGAAAGAAAGAAGAAAGAAAGTAGAAAGAAGAAAGAAGTAAGAAAGAATTAAGAAAGAAAGAAAGAAACAAAGAAGAAAGAAAGAAGAATAAAGAAGTAAGAAAAAAAGTAAGAAAGAAGTAAGAAAGAAGAAAGAAAGAAGAAAGAAAGAAGAAAGAAAGAAGATAGAAAGAAAGAAGTAAGAAAGAAGAAAGAAAGAAAGAAGAAAGAAAGAAGTAAGAAAGAAGTACGAAAGAAAGAAGAAAGAAAGAAGAAAGAAAGAAAGAAGAAAGAAAAAAGAAAGGAAGAACAAAGAAAGAAGAAAGAAAGAAGTAAGAAAGAAAGAGGAAAGAAAGAAGAAAGAAAGAAGAAAGAAAGAAAGAAGAAAGAAAGAAGAAAGAAAGAAGAAAGAAAGAAGAAAGAAAGAAGAAAGAAAGAAGTAGGAAAGAAACAAGAAAGAAAGAAGAAAGAAAGGAAGACGAATGAAAGAAAGAAGAAAGAAAGAAGAAAGAAAGGCGAAAGAAAGAAAGAAGAAAGAAAGAAAGAAGAAAGACATAAGAAAGAAAGAGGAAAGAAAGACAGAAAGAAGAAAGAAAGAAGAGAGAATGAAAGAAAGAAGAAAGAAAGAAGAAAGAAAGAAGAAAGAAGAAAGAAAGAAAGAAAGAAGTAAGAAAGAAAGAAAGAAGGAAAGAAGAAAGAAAGACGAAAGAAAGACGAAAGATAGAAAGAAGAAAGAAAGAAGAAAGGAAGAACAAAGAAAGAAGAAATAAAGAAAGAAGTAAGAAAGAAAGAGGAAAGAAAGAAGAAAGAAAGAAGAAAGAAGGGAAGAAGAAAGAAAGAAGAAAGAAAGTAGAAAGAAGAAAGAAGTAAGAAAGAATTAAGAAAGAAAGAAAGAAACAAAGAAGAAAGAAAGAAGAATAAAGAAGTAAGAAAAAAAGTAAGAAAGAAGTAAGAAAGAAGAAAGAAAGAAGAAAGAAAGAAGAAAGAAAGAATGAAAAAAGAAAGAAAGAAAGAAGAAAGAAAGAAGAAAGAAAGAAAGAAGAAAGAAAGAAAGAAGAAAGAAAAAAGAAAGGAAGAACAAAGAAAGAAGAAAGAAAGAAGTAAGAAAGAAAGAGGAAAGAAAGAAGAAAGAAAGAAGAAAGAAAGAAAGAAGAAAGAAAGAAGAAAGAAAGAAGAAAGAAAGAAGAAAAAGAAAGAAGAAAAAAGAAAGAAAGAAGGAAGAAAGAAGAAAGAAAGAAAGAAGTAAGAAAGAAGTAAGAAAGAAGTAAGAAAGTAGTAAGAAAGAAAGAAGAAAGAAAGAAGAAAGAAAGAAAAAAGAAAGGAAGAACAAAGAAAGAAGAAAGAAAGAAGTAAGAAAGAAAGAGGAAAGAAAGAAAGAAAGAAAGAAGAAGGAAAGAAAGAAGAAAGAAAGAAGAAAGAAAGAAGAATGAAAGAAGAATGAAAGAAGAATGAAAGAAGAAAGAAGAAAGAAAGACAAAAGAAAGAAGAAAGAAAGACAAAAGAAAGAAGAAATAAAGAAAAAGAAAGAAGAAAGAAAGAAGTAAGAAAGAAGAAAGAAAGAAGAAAGAAAGAAATAAGAAAGAAAGAAGAATGAAAGAAGTAAGAAAGAAGAAAGAAACAAGAAAGAAAGATGTAAGAAAGAAGAAAGAAAGAAGAAAGAAAGAAGAAAGAAACAAGAAAGAAAGAAGGTAGGAAGAAAGAAGGAAGAAACAAAAAAAGAAAGAAAAAAGAAAGAAGAAAGAAAGAAGGAAGAAAGAAAAAAGAAAGAAAGAGGAAAGAAGGAAAGAAGAAAGAAAGAATAGAGAAAGAAAGAAAGAAGAAAGAAAGAAGAAAGAAAGAAGAAAGACGAAAGAAAGAAAGAAAGAAGATAGAAAGAAGAAAGAAAGAATAAAGAAAGAAAGAATAAAGAAAGAAGAAAGAAAGAATAAAGAAAGAAGAAAGAAAGAATGAAAAAAGAAAGAAAGAAAGAAGAAAGAAAGAAGAAAGAAAGAAGAAAGAAGAAAGAAAGAAAGAAAGAAGATAGAAAGAAGAAAGAAAGAAGAAAGAAGGGAAGAAGAAAGAAAGAAGAAAGAAAGTAGAAAGAAGAAAGAAGTAAGAAAGAATTAAGAAAGAAAGAAAGAAACAAAGAAGAAAGAAAGAAGAATAAAGAAGTAAGAAAAAAATTAAGAAAGAAGTAAGAAAGAAGAAAGAAAGAAGAAAGAAAGAAGAAAGAAAGAAGATAGAAAGAAAGAAGTAAGAAAGAAGAAAGAAAGAAAGAAGAAAGAAAGAAGAAAGAAACAAGAAAGAAAGAAGGAAGGAAGAAAGAAGGAAGAAACAAAAAAAGAAAGAAAAAAGAAAGAAGAAAGAAAGAAGGAAGAAAGAAAAAAGAAAGAAAGAGGAAAGAAGGAAAGAAGAAAGAAAGAATAGAGAAAGAAAGAAAGAAGAAAGAAAGAAGAAAGAAAGAAGAAAGACGAAAGAAAGAAAGAAAGAAGATAGAAAGAAGAAAGAAAGAATAAAGAAAGAAAGAATAAAGAAAGAAGAAAGAAAGAATAAAGAAAGAAGAAAGAAAGAATGAAAAAAGAAAGAAAGAAAGAAGAAAGAAAGAAGAAAGAAAGAAGAAAGAAGAAAGAAAGAAAGAAAGAGGAAAGAAAGAAGAAAGAAAGAAGAAAGAAGGGAAGAAGAAAGAAAGAAGAAAGAAAGTAGAAAGAAGAAAGAAGTAAGAAAGAATTAAGAAAGAAAGAAAGAAACAAAGAAGAAAGAAAGAAGAATAAAGAAGTAAGAAAAAAAGTAAGAAAGAAGTAAGAAAGAAGAAAGAAAGAAGAAAGAAAGAAGAAAGAAAGAAGATAGAAAGAAAGAAGTAAGAAAGAAGAAAGAAAGAAAGAAGAAAGAAAGAAGTAAGAAAGAAGTACGAAAGAAAGAAGAAAGAAAGAAGAAAGAAAGAAAGAAGAAAGAAAAAAGAAAGGAAGAACAAAGAAAGAAGAAAGAAAGAAGTAAGAAAGAAAGAGGAAAGAAAGAAGAAAGAAAGAAGAAAGAAAGAAAGAAGAAAGAAAGAAGAAAGAAAGAAGAAAGAAAGAAGAAAAAGAAAGAAGAAAAAAGAAAGAAAGAAGGAAGAAAGAAGAAAGAAAGAAAGAAGTAAGAAAGAAAGAAGAAAGAAAGAAGTAAGAAAGAAGTAAGAAAGAAAGAAGAAAGAAAGAAGAAAGAAAGAAAAAAGAAAGGAAGAACAAAGAAAGAAGAAAGAAAGAAGTAAGAAAGAAAGAGGAAAGAAATAAGAAAGAAAGAAGAAGGAAAGAAAGAAGAAAGAAAGAAGAAAGAAAGAAGAAAGAAAGAAGAATGAAAGAAGAATGAAAGAAGAATGAAAGAAGAAAGAAGAAAGAAAGACAAAAGAAAGAAGAAAGAAAGACAAAAGAAAGAAGAAATAAAGAAAAAGAAAGAAGAAAGAAAGAATTAAGAAAGAAGAAAGAAAGAAGAAAGAAAGAAAGAAGAAAGAAAGAACAATGAAAGAAGTAAGAAAGAAGAAAGAAACAAGAAAGAAAGATGTAAGAAAGAAGAAAGAAAGAAGAAAGAAAGAAGAAAGAAACAAGAAAGAAAGAAGGAAGGAAGAAAGAAGGAAGAAACAAAAAAAGAAAGAAAAAAGAAAGAAGAAAGAAAGAAGGAAAAAGAAAAAAGAAAGAAAGAGGAAAGAAGGAAAGAAGAAAGAAAGAATAGAGAAAGAAAGAAAGAAGAAAGAAAGAAGAAAGAAAGAAGAAAGACGAAAGAAAGAAAGAAAGAAGATAGAAAGAAGAAAGAAAGAATAAAGAAAGAAAGAATAAAGAAAGAAGAAAGAAAGAATAAAGAAAGAAGAAAGAAAGAATGAAAAAAGAAAGAAAGAAAGAAGAAAGAAAGAAGAAAGAAAGAAGAAAGAAGAAAGAAAGAAAGAAAGAAGATAGAAAGAAGAAAGAAAGAAAGAAGAAAGAAAGAATAAAGAAATAAGAAAGAAAGAAGAAAGGAAGAAGAAAGAAACAAGAAAGAAAGAAAGAAGAAAGAAAGAAAGAAGAAAGTAAGAAGAAAGAAAGAAGTAAGAAAGAAATAAGAAAGAAGTAAAAAAGAAGTCAGAAAGAAGAAAGAAAGAAGAAAGAAAGAAGAAAGAAAGAAGAAAGAAAGAAAGAAAGAAGAAAGAAAGAAGAAAGAAAGAAGAAGAAAGAAGTAAGAAAGAAGTAAGAAAGAAGTAAGAAAGTAAGAAGAATGAGAGAAGAAAGAAGAAAGAAAGAAAGAAGAAAGAAATAAAGAAGAAATAAAGAAGAAAGGAAGAAAAAAGAAAGAAGAGAGAAAGAAAGAAGAATGAAAGAAGAAAGAAAGAAGAAAGAAAGAAGTAAGAAAGAAGAAAGAAAGAAAGAAGAAAGAAAGAAGTAAGAAAGAAGTAAGAAAGAAAGAAGAAAGAAAGAAGAAAGAAAGAAAGAAGAAAGAAAGAAGAAAGGAAGAACAAAGAAAGAAGAAAGAAAGAAGTAAGAAAGAAAGAGGAAAGAAAGAAGAAAGAAAGAAGAAAGAAAGAAGAAAGAAAGAAGAAAGAAAGAAGAGAGAAAGAAGAAAAAGAAAGAAGAAAAAAGAAAGAAAGAAGAAAGAAAGAAGGAAGAAAGAAGGAAGAAAGAAGGAAGAAAGAAGAAAGAAAGAAGAAAGAAAGAAGAAAGAAAGAACATCGAAGTAAGAAAGAAAGAATAAAGAAGAAAGCAAGACAAAAGAAAGAAGAGAGAAAGAAAGAAGAAAGAAAGAAGAAAGAAAGAAGAAAGAAAGAAGAAAGAAAGAAGAAAGAAAGAAGAAAGAAAGAAGAAAGAAAGAAGTAAGAAAGAATTAGGAAAGAAACAAGAAAGAAAGAAGAAAGAAAGAAAGACGAATGAAAGAAAGAAGAAAGAAAGAAGAAAGAAAGAAAGAAGAAAGTAAGAGGGTAGAAAGAAGAAAGAAAGAAGAAAGAAAGAAGTAAGAAAGAAGTAAGAAAGAAAAAAGAAAGAAAGAAGAAAGAAAGAAAGACGAATGAAAGAAAGAAGAAAGAAAGAAGAAAGAAAGAAGAAAGAAAGAAGATAGAAAGAAAGAAGAATGAAAGAAGTAAGAAGAAAGAAACAAGTAAGAAAGAAGAAAGAAAGAAAGAAGTAAGAAAGAAAGAAGAAAGAAAGAAGAAAGAAAGAAAGAAGAAAGAAAAAAGAAAGGAAGAACAAAGAAAGAAGAAAGAAAGAAGTAAGAAAGAAAGAGGAAAGAAAGAAGAAAGAAAGAAGAAAGAAAGAAAGAAAGAAGAAAGAAAGAAGAAAGACAGAAGACAGAAGAAAGACAGAAGAAAGAAAGAAGAAAGAAAGAAGAAAGAAAGAAGAAAGAGAAAGAAGAAAAAAGAAAGAAAGAAAGAAGAAAGAAAAAAGGCAGAAAAGAAAGAAAGAAGTAAGAAAGAAAGAGGAAAGAAAGAAAGAAAGAAAGAAGAGAGAAAGAAGAAAGAAAGAAGAAAGAAAGAAGAAAGAAAGAAGAAAGGAAGAAGAAAGAAAGAAGAGAGAAATAAAGAAGAATGAAAGAAGTAAGAAGGAAGAAAGAAAGAAGAAAGAAAGAAGAAAGAAAGAAGAAAGAAAGAAGAAAAAGAAAGTAGAAAAAAAGAAAGAAAGAAAGAAGAGAGAAAGAAAGAAGAAAAAAGGAAGAAAGAAGAGCGAAGTAAGAAAGAAAGAAGAAAGAAGAAAGAAAGACAAAAGAAAGAAAAGAGAAAGAAAGAAGAAAGAAAGAAGAAAGAAAGAAAGAAGGAAGAAAGAAAGAAGAAAGAAAGAAGAAAGAAAGAAGAAAGAAAGAATAAAGAAAGAAGAAAGAAAGAAGAAAGAAAGATGTAAGAAAGAAGTAAGAAAGAAAGAAGAAAGAAAGAAGAAAGAAAGAATAAAGAAAGAAGAAAGAAAGAAGAAAGAAAGATGTAAGAAAGAAGAAAGAAAGGAAGAAGAAAGAAAGAAGTAAGAAAGAAGTAAGAAAGAAAGAAGAAAGAAAGAAGAAAGAAAGAAAGAAGAAAGAAAAAAGAAAGGAGGAACAAAGAAAGAAGAAAGAAAGATGTAAGAATGAAAGAGGAAAGAAAGAAGAAAGAAAGAAGAAAGAAAGAAGAAAGAAAGAAGAAAGAAAGAAAAAAAAAAGAAGAAAGAAGAAAGAAAGAAGAAAAAGAAAGAAGAAAGAAAGAAGAAAGAAAGAAGAAAGAAAGAAGTAAGAAAGAAGAAAGAAAGAAGAAAGAAAGAAGAAAGAAAGAAAGAAGAAAGAAAGAAGAAAGAAGGAAGAAAGAAAGAAGTAAGAAAGAAGTAGAAAGAAAGAAGAAAGAAAGAAGAAAGAAAGAGGAAAGAAACAAGAAAGAAAGAAGGAAGGAAGAAAGAAGGAAGAAAGAAAAAAAGAAAGAAGAAAGAAAGAAGAAAGAAAGAAGGAAGAAAGAAAAAAGAAAGAAAGAGGAGAGAAGGAAAGAAGAAAGAAAGAAGAGAGAAAGAAAGAAAGAAGAAAGAAAGAAGAAAGAAAGAAAGAAGAAAGGAAGAAGAAAGAAACAAGAAAGAAAGAAGGAAGGAAGAAAGAAAGAAGAAAGAAAGAATGAAAAAAGAAAGAAATAAAGAAGAAAGAAAGGAGGAAGAAAGAAAGAAGGAAGAAAGAAAGAAGAAAGAAAGAAGTAAGAAAGAAATAAGAAAGAAGTAAAAAAGAAGTCAGAAAGAAGAAAGAAAGAAGAAAGAAAGAAGAAAGAAAGAAGAAAGAAAGAAGTAAGAAAGAAGTAAGAAAGAAAGAAGAAAGAAAGAAGAAAGAAAGAAGAAAGAAACAAGAAAGAAAGAAGGAATGAAGAAGAAAAAGAAAGAAGAAAAAAGAAAGAAAGAAAGAAGAAAGAAAGAAGGAAGAAAGAAGGAAGAAAGAAGAAAGAAAGAAGAGAGAAAGAAGAAAGAAAGAAGAAAGAAAGAAGAAAGAAAGAAGTAGGAAAGAAACAAGAAAGAAAGAAGAAAGAAAGAAAGACGAATGAAAGAAAGAAGAAAGAAAGAAGAAAGAAAGAAAGACGAAAGAAAGAAAGAAGAAAGAAAGAAAGAAGAAAGAAAGAAAGAAAGAAGAAAGAAAGACAGAAAGAAGAAAGAAAGAAGAGAGAATGAAAGAAAGAAGAAAGAAAGAAGAAAGAAAGAAGAAAGAAGAAAGAAAGAAAGAAAGAAGTAAGAAAGAAAGAAAGAAGGAAAGAAGAAAGAAAGACGAAAGAAAGACGAAAGATAGAAAGAAGAAAGAAAGAAGAAAGGAAGAACAAAGAAAGAAGAAATAAAGAAAGAAGTAAGAAAGAAAGAGGAAAGAAAGAAGAAAGAAAGAAGAAAGAAGGGAAGAAGAAAGAAAGAAGAAAGAAAGTAGAAAGAAGAAAGAAGTAAGAAAGAATTAAGAAAGAAAGAAAGAAACAAAGAAGAAAGAAAGAAGAATAAAGAAGTAAGAAAAAAAGTAAGAAAGAAGTAAGAAAGAAGAAAGAAAGAAGAAAGAAAGAAGAAAGAAAGAAGATAGAAAGAAAGAAGTAAGAAAGAAGAAAGAAAGAAAGAAGAAAGAAAGAAGTAAGAAAGAAGTACGAAAGAAAGAAGAAAGAAAGAAGAAAGAAAGAAAGAAGAAAGAAAAAAGAAAGGAAGAACAAAGAAAGAAGAAAGAAAGAAGTAAGAAAGAAAGAGGAAAGAAAGAAGAAAGAAAGAAGAAAGAAAGAAAGAAGAAAGAAAGAAGAAAGAAAGAAGAAAGAAAGAAGAAAAAGAAAGAAGAAAAAAGAAAGAAAGAAGGAAGAAAGAAAGAAAGAAGTAAGAAAGAAGTAAGAAAGAAGTAAGAAAGTAGTAAGAAAGAAAGAAGAAAGAAAGAAGAAAGAAAGAAAAAAGAAAGGAAGAACAAAGAAAGAAGAAAGAAAGAAGTAAGAAAGAAAGAGGAAAGAAAGAAAGAAAGAAAGAAGAAGGAAAGAAAGAAGAAAGAAAGAAGAAAGAAAGAAGAAAGAAAGGAGAATGAAAGAAGAATGAAAGAAGAATGAAAGAAGAAAGAAGAAAGAAAGACAAAAGAAAGAAGAAAGAAAGACAAAAGAAAGAAGAAATAAAGAAAAAGAAAGAAGAAAGAAAGAAGTAAGAAAGAAGAAAGAAAGAAGAAAGAAAGAAATAAGAAAGAAAGAAGAATGAAAGAAGTAAGAAAGAAGAAAGAAACAAGAAAGAAAGATGTAAGAAAGAAGAAAGAAAGAAGAAAGAAAGAAGAAAGAAACAAGAAAGAAAGAAGGTAGGAAGAAAGAAGGAAGAAACAAAAAAAGAAAGAAAAAAGAAAGAAGAAAGAAAGAAGGAAGAAAGAAAAAAGAAAGAAAGAGGAAAGAAGGAAAGAAGAAAGAAAGAATAGAGAAAGAAAGAAAGAAGAAAGAAAGAAGAAAGAAAGAAGAAAGACGAAAGAAAGAAAGAAAGAAGATAGAAAGAAGAAAGAAAGAATAAAGAAAGAAAGAATAAAGAAAGAAGAAAGAAAGAATAAAGAAAGAAGAAAGAAAGAATGAAAAAAGAAAGAAAGAAAGAAGAAAGAAAGAAGAAAGAAAGAAGAAAGAAGAAAGAAAGAAAGAAAGAAGATAGAAAGAAGAAAGAAAGAAGAAAGAAGGGAAGAAGAAAGAAAGAAGAAAGAAAGTAGAAAGAAGAAAGAAGTAAGAAAGAATTAAGAAAGAAAGAAAGAAACAAAGAAGAAAGAAAGAAGAATAAAGAAGTAAGAAAAAAATTAAGAAAGAAGTAAGAAAGAAGAAAGAAAGAAGAAAGAAAGAAGAAAGAAAGAAGATAGAAAGAAAGAAGTAAGAAAGAAGAAAGAAAGAAAGAAGAAAGAAAGAAGAAAGAAACAAGAAAGAAAGAAGGAAGGAAGAAAGAAGGAAGAAACAAAAAAGAAAGAAAAAGAAAGAAGAAAGAAAGAAGGAAGAAAGAAAAAAGAAAGAAAGAGGAAAGAAGGAAAGAAGAAAGAAAGAATAGAGAAAGAAAGAAAGAAGAAAGAAAGAAGAAAGAAAGAAGAAAGACGAAAGAAAGAAAGAAAGAAGATAGAAAGAAGAAAGAAAGAATAAAGAAAGAAAGAATAAAGAAAGAAGAAAGAAAGAATAAAGAAAGAAGAAAGAAAGAATGAAAAAGAAAGAAAGAAAGAAGAAAGAAAGAAGAAAGAAAGAAGAAAGAAGAAAGAAGAAAGAAAGAAAGAAAGAGGAAAGAAAGAAGAAAGAAAGAAGAAAGAAGGGAAGAAGAAAGAAAGAAGAAAGAAAGTAGAAAGAAGAAAGAAGTAAGAAAGAATTAAGAAAGAAAGAAAGAAACAAAGAAGAAAGAAAGAAGAATAAAGAAGTAAGAAAAAAAGTAAGAAAGAAGTAAGAAAGAAGAAAGAAAGAAGAAAGAAAGAAGAAAGAAAGAAGATAGAAAGAAAGAAGTAAGAAAGAAGAAAGAAAGAAAGAAGAAAGAAAGAAGTAAGAAAGAAGTACGAAAGAAAGAAGAAAGAAAGAAGAAAGAAAGAAAGAAGAAAGAAAAAAGAAAGGAAGAACAAAGAAAGAAGAAAGAAAGAAGTAAGAAAGAAAGAGGAAAGAAAGAAGAAAGAAAGAAGAAAGAAAGAAAGAAGAAAGAAAGAAGAAAGAAAGAAGAAAGAAAGAAGAAAAAGAAAGAAGAAAAAAGAAAGAAAGAAGGAAGAAAGAAGAAAGAAAGAAAGAAGTAAGAAAGAAAGAAGAATGAAAGAAGTAAGAAAGAAGTAAGAAAGAAAGAAGAAAGAAAGAAGAAAGAAAGAAAAAAGAAAGGAAGAACAAAGAAAGAAGAAAGAAAGAAGTAAGAAAGAAAGAGGAAAGAAATAAGAAAGAAAGAAGAAGGAAAGAAAGAAGAAAGAAAGAAGAAAGAAAGAAGAAAGAAAGAAGAATGAAAGAAGAATGAAAGAAGAATGAAAGAAGAAAGAAGAAAGAAAGACAAAAGAAAGAAGAAAGAAAGACAAAAGAAAGAAGAAATAAAGAAAAAGAAAGAAGAAAGAAAGAAGTAAGAAAGAAGAAAGAAAGAAGAAAGAAAGAAAGAAGAAAGAAAGAACAATGAAAGAAGTAAGAAAGAAGAAAGAAACAAGAAAGAAAGATGTAAGAAAGAAGAAAGAAAGAAGAAAGAAAGAAGAAAGAAACAAGAAAGAAAGAAGGAAGGAAGAAAGAAGGAAGAAACAAAAAAAGAAAGAAAAAAGAAAGAAGAAAGAAAGAAGGAAAAAGAAAAAAGAAAGAAAGAGGAAAGAAGGAAAGAAGAAAGAAAGAATAGAGAAAGAAAGAAAGAAGAAAGAAATAAGAAAGACGAAAGAAAGAAAGAAAGAAGATAGAAAGAAGAAAGAAAGAATAAAGAAAGAAAGAATAAAGAAAGAAGAAAGAAAGAATAAAGAAAGAAGAAAGAAAGAATGAAAAAAGAAAGAAAGAAAGAAGAAAGAAAGAAGAAAGAAAGAAGAAAGAAGAAAGAAAGAAAGAAAGAAGATAGAAAGAAGAAAGAAGAAAGAAAGAAAGAAGAAGGAAAGAATATAGAAATAAGAAAGAAAGAAGAAAGGAAGAAGAAAGAAACAAGAAAGAAAGAAAGAAGAAAGAAAGAAAGAATAAAGAAAGAAGAAATAAGAAAGAAGGAAGAAAGAAGAAAGAAAGAAAGAAGAAAGAAAGAAAAAGATAGAAGAAAGAAAGAAGAAAGAAAAAAGAAAGAAAGAGGAAAGAAAGAATAAAGAAAGAAGAAAGAAAGAAGAAAGAAAGAATAAAGAAAGAAGAAGAAAGAAGTAAGAAAGAAGTAAGAAAGAAGTAAGAAAGTAAGAAGAAAGAAAGAAGAAAGAAGAAAGAAAGAAAGAAGAAAGAAATAAAGAAGAAATAAAGAAGAAAGGAAGAAAAAAGAAAGAAGAGAGAAAGAAAGAAGAATGAAAGAAGAAAGAAGGAAGAAAGAAAGAAGTAAGAAAGAAGAAAGAAAGAAAGAAGAAAGAAAGAAGTAAGAAAGAAGTAAGAAAGAAAGAAGAAAGAAAGAAGAAAGAAAGAAAGAAGAAAGAAAGAAGAAAGGAAGAACAAAGAAAGAAGAAAGAAAGAAGAAAGAAAGAAAGAGGAAAGAAAGAAGAAAGAAAGAAGAAAGAAAGAAGAAAGAAAGAAGAGAGAAAGAAGAAAAAGAAAGAAGAAAAAAGAAAGAAAGAAAGAAGAAAGAAAGAAGGAAGAAAGAAGGAAGAAAGAAGGAAGAAAGAAGAAAGAAAGAAGAAAGAAAGAAGAAAGAAAGAACATCGAAGTAAGAAAGAAAGAATAAAGAAGAAAGCAAGACAAAAGAAAGAAGAGAGAAAGAAAGAAGAAAGAAAGAAGAAAGAAAGAAGAAAGAAAGAAGAAAGAAAGAAGAAAGAAAGAAGTAAGAAAGAATTAGGAAAGAAACAAGAAAGAAAGAAGAAAGAAAGAAAGATGAATGAAAGAAAGAAGAAAGAAAGAAGAAAGAAAGAAAGAAGAAAGTAAGAGGATAGAAAGAAGAAAGAAAGAAGAAAGAAAGAAGTAAGAAAGAAGTAAGAAAGAAAAAAGAAAGAAAGAAGAAAGAAAGAAAGACGAATGAAAGAAAGAAGAAAGAAAGAAGAAAGAAAGAAGAAAGAAAGAAGATAGAAAGAAAGAAGAATGAAAGAAGTAAGAAGAAAGAAACAAGTAAGAAAGAAGAAAGAAAGAAAGAAGTAAGAAAGAAAGAAGAAAGAAAGAAGAAAGAAAGAAAGAAGAAAGAAAAAAGAAAGGAAGAACAAAGAAAGAAGAAAGAAAGAAGTAAGAAAGAAAGAGGAAAGAAAGAAGAAAGAAAGAAGAAAGAAAGAAAGAAGAAAGAAAGAAGAAAGACAGAAGAAAGACAGAAGAAAGAAAGAAGAAAGAAAGAAGAAAGAAAGAAGAAAGAAAGAAGAAAGAGAAAGAAGAAAAAAGAAAGAAAGAAAGAAGAAAGAAAAAAGGAAGAAAAGAAAGAAAGAAGTAAGAAAGAAAGAGGAAAGAAAGAAAGAAAGAAAGAAGAGAGAAAGAAGAAAGAAAGAAGAAAGAAAGAAAGAAGAAAGAAAGAAGAAAGGAAGAAGAAAGAAAGAAGAGAGAAGAAAGAAGAATGAAAGAAGTAAGAATGAAGAAAGAAAGAAGAAAGAAAGAAGAAAGAAAGAAGAAAGAAAGAAGAAAGAAATAAGAAAAAGAAAGTAGAAAAAAAGAAAGAAAGAAAGAAGAGAGAAAGAAAGAAGAAAAAAGGAAGAAAGAAGAGCGAAGTAAGAAAGAAAGAAGAAAGAAGAAAGAAAGACAAAAGAAAGAAAAGAGAAAGAAAGAAGAAAGAAAGAAGAAAGAGAGAAAGAAGGAAGAAAGAAAGAAGAAAGAAAGAAGAAAGAAAGAAGAAAGAAAGAAGAAAAAGAAAGAAGAAAAAAGAAAGAAAGAAGGAAGAAAGAAGAAAGAAAGAAAGAAGTAAGAAAGAAAGAAGAAAGAAAGAAGTAAGAAAGAAGTAAGAAAGAAAGAAGAAAGAAAGAAGAAAGAAAGAAAAAAGAAAGGAAGAACAAAGAAAGAAGAAAGAAGAAAGAAAGAAGTAAGAAAGAAAGAGGAAAGAAAGAAGAAAGAAAGAAGAAGGAAATAAAGAAGAAAGAAAGAAGAAAGAAAGAAGAAAGAAAGAAGAATGAAAGAAGAATGAAAGAAGAATGAAGGAAGAAAGAAGAAAGAAAGACAAAAGAAAGAAGAAAGAAAGACAAAAGAAAGAAGAAATAAAGAAAAAGAAAGAAGAAAGTAAGAGGGTAGAAAGAAGAAAGAAGAAAGAAAGAAAGAAGAAAGAAAGAAGAATGAAAGAAGTAAGAAAGAAGAAAGAAACAAGAAAGAAATATGTAAGAAAGAAGAAGAAAGAAGAAAGAAAGAAGAAAGAAACAAGAAAGAAAGAAGGAAGGAAGAAAGAAGGAAGAAACAAAAAAAGAAAGAAAAAAGAAAGAAGAAAGAAAGAAGGAAGAAAGAAAAAGGAAAGAAAGAGGAAAGAAGGAAAGAAGAAAGAAAGAATAGAGAAAGAAAGAAAGAAGAAAGAAAGAAGAAGAAAGAAGAAAGACGAAAGAAAGAAAGAAAGAAGATAGAAAGAAGAAAGAAAGAATAAAGAAAGAAAGAATAAAGAAAGAAGAAAGAAAGAATAAAGAAAGAAGAAAGAAAGAATGAAAAAAGAAAGAAAGAAAGAAGAAAGAAAGAAGAAAGAAAGAAGAAAGAAGAAAGAAAGAAAGAAAGAAGATAGAAAGAAGAAAGAAAGAAAGAAGAAAGAAAGAATAAAGAAATAAGAAAGAAAGAAGAAAGGAAGAAGAAAGAAACAAGAAAGAAAGAAAGAAGAAAGAAAGAAAGAAGAAAGTAAGAAGAAAGAAAGAAGTAAGAAAGAAATAAGAAAGAAGTAAAAAGAAGTCAGAAAGAAGAAAGAAAGAAGAAAGAAAGAAGAAAGAAAGAAGAAAGAAAGAAAGAAAGAAGAAAGAAAGAAGAAAGAAAGAAGAAGAAAGAAGTAAGAAAGAAGTAAGAAAGAAGTAAGAAAGTAAGAAGAATGAGAGAAGAAAGAAGAAAGAAAGAAAGAAGAAAGAAATAAAGAAGAAATAAAGAAGAAAGGAAGAAAAAAGAAAGAAGAGAGAAAGAAAGAAGAATGAAAGAAGAAAGAAAGAAGAAAGAAAGAAGTAAGAAAGAAGAAAGAAAGAAAGAAGAAAGAAAGAAGTAAGAAAGAAGTAAGAAAGAAAGAAGAAAGAAAGAAGAAAGAAAGAAAGAAGAAAGAAAGAAGAAAGGAAGAACAAAGAAAGAAGAAAGAAAGAAGTAAGAAAGAAAGAGGAAAGAAAGAAGAAAGAAAGAAGAAAGAAAGAAGAAAGAAAGAAGAGAGAAAGAAGAAAAAGAAAGAAGAAAAAAGAAAGAAAGAAGAAAGAAAGAAGGAAGAAAGAAGGAAGAAAGAAGGAAGAAAGAAGAAAGAAAGAAGAAAGAAAGAAGAAAGAAAGAACATCGAAGTAAGAAAGAAAGAATAAAGAAGAAAGCAAGACAAAAGAAAGAAGAGAGAAAGAAAGAAGAAAGAAAGAAGAAAGAAAGAAGAAAGAAAGAAGAAAGAAAGAAGAAAGAAAGAAGAAAGAAAGAAGTAAGAAAGAATTAGGAAAGAAACAAGAAAGAAAGAAGAAAGAAAGAAAGACGAATGAAAGAAAGAAGAAAGAAAGAAGAAAGAGAGAAAGAAGAAAGTAAGAGGGTAGAAAGAAGAAAGAAAGAAGAAAGAAAGAAGTAAGAAAGAAGTAAGAAAGAAAAAAGAAAGAAAGAAGAAAGAAAGAAAGACGAATGAAAGAAAGAAGAAAGAAAGAATAAAGAAAGAAGAAGAAAGAAGATAGAAAGAAAGAAGAATGAAAGAAGTAAGAAGAAAGAAACAAGTAAGAAAGAAGAAAGAAAGAAAGAAGTAAGAAAGAAAGAAGAAAGAAAGAAGAAAGAAAGAAAGAAGAAAGAAAAAAGAAAGGAAGAACAAAGAAAGAAGAAAGAAAGAAGTAAGAAAGAAAGAGGAAAGAAAGAAGAAAGAAAGAAGAAAGAAAGAAAGAAAGAAGAAAGAAAGAAGAAAGACAGAAGACAGAAGAAAGACAGAAGAAAGAAAGAAGAAAGAAAGAAGAAAGAAAGAAGAAAGAGAAAGAAGAAAAAAGAAAGAAAGAAAGAAGAAAGAAAAAAGGAAGAAAAGAAAGAAAGAAGTAAGAAAGAAAGAGGAAAGAAAGAAAGAAAGAAATAAGAGAGAAAGAAGAAAGAAAGAAGAAAGAAAGAAGAAAGAAAGAAGAAAGGAAGAAGAAAGAAAGAAGAGAGAAATAAAGAAGAATGAAAGAAGTAAGAAAGAAGAAAGAAAGAAGAAAGAAAGAAGAAAGAAAGAAGAAAGAAAGAAGAAAGAAAGAAGAAAAAGAAAGTAGAAAAAAAGAAAGAAAGAAAGAAGAGAGAAAGAAAGAAGAAAAAAGGAAGAAAGAAGAGCGAAGTAAGAAAGAAAGAAGAAAGAAGAAAGAAAGACAAAAGAAAGAAAAGAGAAAGAAAGAAGAAAGAAAGAAGAAGAAAGAAAGAAGGAAGAAAGAAAGAAGAAAGAAAGAGAAGAAAGAAGAAAGAAAGAATAAAGAAAGAAGAAAGAAAGAAGAAAGAAAGATGTAAGAAAGAAGTAAGAAAGAAAGAAGAAAGAAAGAAGAAAGAAAGAATAAGAAAGAAGAAAGAAAGAAGAAAGAAAGATGTAAGAAAGAAGAAAGAAAGGAAGAAGAAAGAAAGAAGTAAGAAAGAAGTAAGAAAGAAAGAAGAAAGAAAGAAGAAAGAAAGAAAGAAGAAAGAAAAAAGAAAGGAGGAACAAAGAAAGAAGAAAGAAAGATGTAAGAATGAAAGAGGAAAGAAAGAAGAAAGAAAGAAGAAAGAAAGAAGAAAGAAAGAAGAAAGAAAGAAAAAAAAAGAAGAAAGAAGAAAGAAAGAAGAAAAAGAAAGAAGAAAGAAAGAAGAAAGAAAGAAGAAAGAAAGAAGTAAGAAAGAAGAAAGAAGAAAGAAAGAAGAAAGAAAGAAAGAAGAAAGAAAGAAGAAAGAAGAAGAAAGAAAGAAGTAAGAAAGAAGTAGAAAGAAAGAAGAAAGAAAGAAGAAAGAAAGAGGAAAGAAACAAGAAAGAAAGAAGGAAGGAAGAAAGAAGGAAGAAAGAAAAAAAGAAAGAAGAAAGAAAGAAGAAAGAAAGAAGGAAGAAAGAAAAAAGAAAGAAAGAGGAGAGAAGGAAAGAAGAAAGAAAGAAGAGAGAAAGAAAGAAAGAAGAAAGAAGAAGAAAGAAAGAAAGAAGAAAGGAAGAAGAAAGAAACAAGAAAGAAAGAAGGAAGGAAGAAAGAAAGAAGAAAGAAAGAATGAAAAAGAAAGAAATAAAGAAGAAAGAAAGGAGGAAGAAAGAAAGAAGGAAGAAAGAAAGAAGAAAGAAAGAAGAAAGAAAGAAGTAAGAAAGAAATAAGAAAGAAGTAAAAAAGAAGTCAGAAAGAAGAAAGAAAGAAGAAAGAAAGAAGAAAGAAAGAAGAAAGAAAGAAGTATGAAAGAAGTAAGAAAGAAAGAAGAAAGAAAGAAGAAAGAAAGAAGAAAGAAACAAGAAAGAAAGAAGGAATGAAGAAGAAAAAGAAAGAAGAAAAAAGAAAGAAAGAAAGAAGAAAGAAAGAAGGAAGAAAGAAGGAAGAAAGAAGAAAGAAAGAAGAGAGAAAGAAGAAAGAAAGAAGAAAGAAAGAAGAAAGAAAGAAGTAGGAAAGAAACAAGAAAGAAAGAAGAAAGAAAGAAAGACGAATGAAAGAAAGAAGAAAGAAAGAAGAAAGAAAGAAAGACGAAAGAAAGAAAGAAGAAAGAAAGAAAGAAGAAAGAAAGAAGAAAGAAGAAAGAAAGACAGAAAGAAGAAAGAAAGAAGAGAGAATGAAAGAAAGAAGAAAGAAAGAAGAAAGAAAGAAGAAAGAAGAAAGAAAGAAAGAAAGAAGTAAGAAAGAAAGAAAGAAGGAAAGAAGAAAGAAAGACGAAAGAAAGATGAAAGATAGAAAGAAGAAAGAAAGAAGAAAGGAAGAACAAAGAAAGAAGAAATAAAGAAAGAAGAAAGAAAGAAAGAGGAAAGAAAGAAGAAAGAAAGAAGAAAGAAGGGAAGAAGAAAGAAAGAAGAAAGAAAGTAGAAAGAAGGAAGAAGTAAGAAAGAATTAAGAAAGAAAGAAAGAAACAAAGAAGAAAGAAAGTAGAATAAAGAAGTAAGAAAAAAAGTAAGAAAGAAGTAAGAAAGAAGAAAGAAAGAAGAAAGAAAGAAGAAAGAAAGAAGATAGAAAGAAAGAAGTAAGAAAGAAGAAAGAAAGAAAGAAGAAAGAAAGAAGTAAGAAAGAAGTAAGAAAGAAAGAAGAAAGAAAGAAGAAAGAAAGAAAGAAGAAAGAAAAAGAAAGGAAGAACAAAGAAAGAAGAAAGAAAGAAGTAAGAAAGAAAGAGGAAAGAAAGAAGAAAGAAAGAAGAAAGAAAGAAAGAAGAAAGAAAGAAGAAAGAAAGAAGAAAGAAAGAAGAAAGAAAGAAAAAAGAAAGAAGAAAAAGAAAGAAGAAAAAAGAAGAAAGAAGGAAGAAAGAAGAAAGAAAGAAAGAAGTAAGAAAGAAAGAAGAAAGAAAGAAGTAAGAAAGAAGTAAGAAAGAAAGAAGAAAGAAAAAAGAAAGAAGAAAAAAGAAAGGAAGAACAAAGAAAGAAGAAAGAAAGAAGTAAGAAAGAAAGAGGAATGAAAGAAAGAAGAAAGAAAGAAGAAGGAAAGAAAGAAGAAAGAAAGAAGAAAGAAAGAAGAAAGAAAGAAGAAAGAAAGAAGAAAGAAAGAAAGAAGAAAGAAAGAAGAAAGAAGGAAGAAAGAAAGAATTAAGAAAGAAGTAGAAAGAATTAAGAAAGAATTAAGAAAGAAAGAAGAAAAAAGAAGAAAGAAAGAAGAAAGAAAGAAGAAAGAAAGAAGAAAGAAAGATGTAAGAAAGAAGTAAGAAAGAAAGAAGAAAGAAAGAAGAAAGAAAGAAGAAAGAAACAAGAAAGAAAGAAGGAAGGAAGAAAGAAGGAAGAAAGAAGAAAGAAACAAGAAAGAAAGATGTAAGAAAGAAGAAAGAAAGAAGAAAGAAAGAAGAAAGAAAGACAAAAGAAAGAAGAAATAAAGAAAAGAAAGAAGAAAGAAAGAAGTAAGAAAGAAGAAAGAAAGAAGAAAGAAACAAGAAAGAAAGAAGGAAGGAAGAAAGAAGGAAGAAAGAAGAAAGAAACAAGAAAGAAAGATGTAAGAAAGAAGAAAGAAAGACAAAAGAAAGAAGAAAGAAAGACAAAAGAAAGAAGAAATAAAGAAAAAGAAAGAAGAAAGAAAGAAGTAAGAAAGAAGAAAGAAAGAAGAAAGAAAGAAGAAAGAAAGAAAGAAGAAAGAAAGAAGAAAGAAAGAAGTAAGAAAGAAGAAAGAAACAAGAAAGAAAGATGTAAGAAAGAAAGAAGAAAGAAAGAAGAAAGAAACAAGAAAGAAAGAAGGAAGGAAGAAAGAAGGAAGAAACAAAAAAAGAAAGAAGAAAGAAAGAAGAAAGAAAGAAGGAAGAAAGAAAAAAGAAAGAAAGAGGAAAGAAGGAAAGAAGAAAGAAAGAATAGAGAAAGAAAGAAAGAAGAAAGAAAGAAGAAAGAAAGAAGAAAGACGAAAGAAAGAAAGAAAGAAGATAGAAAGAAGAAAGAAAGAATAAAGAAAGAAAGAATAAAGAAAGAAGAAAGAAAGAATAAAGAAAGAAGAAAGAAAGAAGAAAGGAAGAAGAAAGAAACAAGAAAGAAAGAAGGAAGGAAGAAAGAAAGAAGAAAGAAAGAAGAAAGAAAGAAGAAAGACGAAAGAAAGAAAGAAAGAAGAAAGAAAGAAGAAAGAAAGAAGAAAGAAAGAAGTAAGAAAGAAGTAAGAAAGAAAGAAGAAAGAAAGAAGAAAGAAAGAAAGAAGAAAGAAAAAAGAAAGGAAGAACAAAGAAAGAAGAAAGAAAGAAGTAAGAAAGAAAGAGGAAAGAAAGAAGAAAGAAAGAAGAAAGAAAGAAAGAAAGAAGAAAGAAAGAAGAAAGACAGAAGAAAGACAGAAGAAAGAAAGAAGAAAGAAAGACGAAAGAAAGAAGAAAGAAAGAAGAAAGAGAAAGAAGAAAAAAGAAAGAAAGAAAGAGAGGAAGTAAGAAAGAAAGAGGAAAGAAAGAAAGAAAGAAAGAAGAGAGAAAGAAGAAAGAAAGAAGAAAGAAAGAAAGAAGAAAGAAAGAAGAAAGGAAGAAGAAAGAAAGAAGAGAGAAAGAAAGAAGAATGAAAGAAGTAAGAAAGAAGAAAGAAAGAAGTAAGAAAGAAGAAAGGAAGAAAGAAGAAAGAAAGAAGTAAGAAAGAAGTAAGAAAGAAAGAAGAAAGAAAGAAAGAAGAAATAAAGAAGAAAGGAAGAACAAAGAAAGAAGAAAGAAAGAAGTAAGAAAGAAAGAGTAAACAAAGAAAAAAGAAAGAAGAAAGAAAGAAGAAAGAAAGAAGAAAGAAAGAAGAAAGAAAGAGGAAAAAGAAAGTAGAAAAAAAGAAAGAAAGAAAGAAGAGAGAAAGAAGGAAGAAAAAAGGAAGTAAGAAGAGCGAAGTAAGAAAGAAAGAAGAAAGAAGAAAGAAAGACAAAAGAAAGAAAAGAGAAAGAAAGAAGAAAGAAAGAAGAAAGAAAGAAAGAAAGAAGAAAGGAAGAAGAAGGAAACAAGAAGAAAGAAGGAAGAAAGAAAGAAAGAAGAAAGAAATAAGAAAGAAAGAAGTAAGAAAGAAGTAAGAAGGAAGTAAAAAAGAAGTCAGAAAGAAGAAAGAAAGAAGAAAGAAAGAAGAAAGAAAGAAGAAAGAAAGAAGTAAGAAAGAAGTAAGAAAGAAGAAAGAAAGAAGAAAGAAATAAAGAAAGAAGAAAGAAAGAAGAAAGAAAGAAGAAAGTAAGAAGTAAGAAAGAAGTAAGAAAGAAGTAAGAAAGAAAGAATAAAGAAAGAAAAAAAGAAGAAAGAAAGAAGGAAGAAGTAAGAAAGAAGTAAGAAAGAAGTAAGAAAGAAAGAAGAAAGAAAGAAGAAAGAAGAAAGAAAGAAAGAAGAAATAAATAAAGAAGAAATGAAGAAAGGAAGAAGAAAGAAAGAAGAGAGAAGAAAGAAGAATGAAAGAAGTAAGAAAGAAGAAAGAAAGAAAGAAAGAAGTAAGAAAGAAGTAAGAAAGAAAGAAGAAAGAAAGAAGAAAGAAAGAAAGAAGAAAGAAAGAAGAAAGGAAGAATAAAGAAGAAGAAATAAAGAAGGAAGAAAGAAAGAAGAAAGAAGAAAGAAAGACAAAAGAAAGAAGAGAGAAAGAAAGAAGAAAGAAAGAAGAAAGAAAGAAGAAAGAAAGAAGAAAGAAAGAAGAAAGAAAGAAGTAAGAAACAAGTAAGAAAGAAGTAGGAAAGAAACAAGAAAGAAAGAAGAAAGAAAGAAAGACGAATGAAAGAAAGAAGAAAGAAAGAAAGACGAAAGAAAGAAAGAAGAAAGAAAGAAAGAAGTAAGAAAGAAAGAAAGAAGGTAAGAAGAAAGAAAGACGAAAGAAAGACGAAAGATAGAAAGAAGAAAGAAAGAAAGACGAATGAAAGAAAGAAGAAAGAAAGAAGAAAGAAAGAAGAAAGAAGGAAAGAAGAAAGAAAGAAGAAAGAAAGTAGAAAGAAGAAAGAAGTAAGAAAGAAGTAAGAAAGAAAGACAAAACAAAGAAGAAAGAAAGAAGAATAAAGAAGTAAGAAAGAAGTAAGAAAGAAAGAAGAAAGAAAGAAGAAAGAAAGAAGAAAGAAAGAAGAAAGAAAGAAGAAAGAAAGAAGAAAGAAAGAAGAAATAAAGAAGATAGAAAGAAGAATGAAAGAAGAAAGAAGAAAGAAAGAAGTAAGAAAGAAGAAAGAAAGAAAGAAGAAAGAAAGAAGTAAGAAAGAAGTAAGAAAGAAAGACGAAAGAAAGAAGAAAGAAAGAAAGAAGAAAGAAAAAAGAAAGGAAGAACAAAGAAAGAAGAAAGAAAGAAGTAAGAAAGAAAGAGGAAAGAAAGAAGAAAGAAAGAAGAAGGAAAGAAGGAAGAAAGAAGAAAGAAAGAAGAAAGAAACAAGAAATAAAGATGTAAGAAAGAAGTAAGAAAGAAAGAAGAAAGAAAGAAGAAAGAAAGAAGAAAGAAACAAGAAAGAAAGAAGGAAGGAAGAAGGAAGAAACAAAAAAAGAAAGAAGAAAGAAAGAAGAAAGAAAGAAGGAAGAAAGAAGAAAGAAAGAAAGAGGAAAGAAGGAAAGAAGAAAGAAAGAAAGAAAGAAGTAAGAAAGGAAGAGGAAAGAAGGAAGAAAGAAAGAAGAATGAAGGAAAGAAGAAAGTAGTAAGAAAGAAGTAAGAAAGAAAGAAAGAAACAAAGAGGAAAGAAAGAAGTATAAAGAAGTAAGAAAAAAAGTAAGAAAGAAGTAAGAAAGAAAGAAGAAAGAAAGAAGAAAGAAAGAGAGAGAAAGAAGAAAGAAAGAAGAGCGAAAGAAAGAAGAATGAAAGAAGAAAGAAGAAAGAAAGAAGTAAGAAAGAAGAAAGAAAGGAAGAAGAAAGAAAGAAGTAAGAAAGAATTAAGACAGAAAGAAGAAAGAAAGAAGAAAGAAAGAAAGAAGAAAGAAAAAAGAAAGGAGGAACAAAGAAAGAAGAAAGAAAGATGTAAGAATGAAAGAGGAAAGAAAGAAGAAAGAAAGAAGAAAGAAAGAAAGAAGAAAGAAAGAAGAAAGAAAGAAAAAAGAAAGAAGAAAGAAGAAAGAAAGAAGAAAGAAAGAAGAAAGAAAGAAGAAAGAAAGATGTAAGAAAGAAGTAAGAAAGAAAGAAGAAACAAAGAAGAAAGAAAGAGAAAAGAAACAAGAAAGAAAGAAGGAAGGAAGAAAGAAGGAAGAAAGAATAAAGAAAGAGGAGAGAAGGAAAGAAGAAAGAAAGAAGAGAGAAAGAAAGAAAGAAGAAAGAAAGAAGAAAGAAGAAAGAAAGAAAGAAAGAAGATAGAAAGAAGAAAGAAAGAAGAAAGAAAGAAAGAAGAATGAAAGAAGAAAGAAAGAATAAAGAAGGAAGAAAGAAAGAAGAAAGGAAGAAGAAAGAAACAAGAAAGAAAGAAGAAGGAAGAAAGAAAGAAGAAAGAAAATGAAAAAAGAAAGAAAGAAAGAAGAAAGAAAGAAGAAAGAAGATAGAAAGAAGAAAGAAAGAAGAAAGAAAAAAGAAGAAAGAAAGAATAAAGAAAGAAGAAAGAAAGAAGAAAGAAACAAGAAAGAAAGAAAGAAGAAAGAAAGAAATAAGAAAGAAAGAAAGAAGAAAGAAAGAAGAAAGAAAGAAGTAAGAAAGAAATAAGAAAGAAGTAAAAAAGAAGTCAGAAAGAAGAAAGAAAGAAGAAAGAAAGAAGAAAGAAAGAAGTAAGAAAGAAGTAAGAAAGAAGAAAGAAAGAAGAAAGAAAGAAGAAAGAAAGAAAGAAAGAAGAAAGAAAGAAGAAAGAAAGAAGAAAGAAAGAAGTAAGAAAGAAGTAAGAAAGAAAGAAGAAAGAAAGAAGAAAGAAGAAAGAAAGAAAGAAGAAAGAAATAAAGAAGAAAGGAAGAAAAAAGAAAGAAGAGAGAAAGAAAGAAGAATGAAAGAAGAAAGAAAGAAGTAAGAAAGAAGAAAGAAAGAAAGAAGAAAGAAGTAAGGAAGAAGTAAGAAAGAAAGAAGAAAGAAAGAAGAAAGGAAGAACAAAGAAGAAAGAAAGAAGAAAGGAAGAACAAAGAAGAAAGAAAGAAGTAAGAAAGAAAGAGGAAAGAAAGAAGAAAGAAGAAGAAAGAAAGAATAAAGAAAGAAGAAACAAGAAAGAAAGAAAGAAGAAAGAAAGAAGGAAGAAAGAAGGAAGAAAGAAGAAAGAAAGAAGAAAGAAAGAAGAAAGAAAGAAGAAAGAAAGAACATCGAAGTAAGAAAGAAAGAATAAAGAAGAAAGCAAGACAAAAGAAAGAAGAGAGAAAGAAAGAAGAAAGAAAGAAGAAAGAAAGAAGAAAGAAAGAAGAAAGAAAGAAGTAAGAAAGAAGTAAGAAAGAAGTAGGAAAGAAACAAGAAAGAAAGAAGAATGAAAGAAAGAAGAAAGAAAGAAGAAAGAAAGAGGAAAGAAAGAAAGAGGAAAGAAAGAAGAAAGAAAGAAGAAAGAAAGAAGTAAGAAAGAAGTAAGAAAGAAAAAAGAAAGAAAGAAGAAAGAAAGAAAGACGAATGAAAGAAAGAAGAAAGAAAGAAGAAAAAAGAAAGAAGAAAGAAAGAAGAAAGAAAGAAGAAAGAAAGAAAGAAAGAAGTAAGAAAGAAAGAAAGAAGGAAAAAGAAAGAAAGACGAAAGAAAGACGAAAGATAGAAAGAAGAAAGAAGAAAGGAAGAACAAAGAAGAAGAAAGAAAGAAAGAAGTAAGAAAGGAAGAGGAAAGAAGGAAGAAAGAAAGAAGAAAGAAGGAAAGAAGAAAGAAAGAAGAAAGAAAGTA
>NW_027043090.1:300000-412298 GCF_036013475.1 Columba livia
AGAAGTAAGAAAGAAGTAAGAAAGAAGAAAGAAAGAAGAAAGAAAGAAGAAAGAAAGAAGTAAGAAAGAAGTAAGAAAGAAGTAAGAAAGAAGTAAGAAAGAAAGAAGAAAGAAGAAAGAAAGAAGTAAGAAAGAAGTAAGAAAGAAGTAAGAAAGAAGTAAGAAAGAAAGAAGAAAGAAGAAAGAAAGAAGTAAGCAAGAAGTAAGAAAGAAGTAAGAAAGAAGTAAGAAGGAATGAATAAAGAAGTAAGAAAGAAGTAAGAAAGAAGTAAGGAAGAAAGAAGTAAGAAAGAAGTAAGAAAGAAGTATGAAAGAAGTAAGAAAGAAGAAAGAAAGAAGTAAGAAAGAAGTAAGAAAGAAGTAAGAAAGAAGTAAGAAAGAAAGAAGAAAGAAGAAAGAAGAAAGAAGTAAGAAAGAAGTAAGAAAGAAGTAAGAAAGAAGTAAGAAAGAAGTAAGAAGGAATGAAGAAAGAAGTAAGAAAGAAGTAAGAAAGAAAAAAGAAAGAAGTAAGAAAGAAGAAAGAAAGAAGTAAGCAAGAAGTAAGAAAGAAGTAAGAAAGAAGTTAGAAAGAAAGAAGAAAGAAGTAAGAAAGAAGTAAGAAAGAAGTAAGAAAGAAGTAAGAAAGAAGAAAAAAGAGGTTAGAAAGAAGTAAGAAAGAAGTAAAAAACAAGTAAGAAAGAAGTAAGAAAGAAAGAAGAAAGAAGTAAGATAGAAGTAAGAAAAAAGAAAGAAAGAAGTAAGAAAGAAGTAAGAAAGAAAGAAGAAAGAAGTAAGAAAGAAGTAAGAAAGAAGTAAGAAAGAAGTAAGAAAGAAGAAAAAAGAAGTTAGAAAGAAGTAATAAAGAAGTAAGAAAGAAGTAAGAAAGAAAGAAGTAAGAAAGAAGTAAGAAAGAAGAAAGAAGTTTGAAAGAAGTAAGAAGGAATGAAGAAAGAAGTAAGAAAGAAGTAAGAAAGAAGTAAGAAAGAAGTAAGAAAGAAGTAAGAAAGAAGTAAGAAGGAATGAAGAAAGAAGTAAGAAAGAAGTAAGAAAGAAGTAAGAAAGAAGTAAGAAAGAAGTAAGAAAGATATAAGAAAGAAAGAAGAAAGAAGTAAGGAAGAAGAAAGAAAGAAGTATGAAAGAAGTAAGAAAGAAGTAAGAAAGAAAGAAGTAAGAAAGAAGTAAGAAAGAAGAAAGAAAGAAGTAAGAAAGAAGAAAGAAAGAAGTAAGAAAGAAATAAAAAAGAAAGAAGAAAGAAGTAAGAAAGAAGTAAGAAAGAAGAAAGAAAGAAGTAAGAAGGAATGAAGAAAAGTAAGAAAGAAGAAAGAAAGAAGTATGAAAGAAGTAAGAAAGAAGTAAGACAGAAAGAAGTAAGAAAGAAGAAAGAAAGAAGTTAGAAAGAAGTAAGAAAGAAGTAAGAAAGAAGTAAGAAAGAAGTAAGAAAGAAGTAAGAAAGAAGTAAGAAAGAAGTAAGAAAGAAGTAAGAAAGAAGTAAGAAAGAAAGAAGTAAGAAAGAAGTAAGAAAGAGGTAAGAAAGAAGAAAAAAGCAGTTAGAAATAAGTAAGAAAGAAGAAAGAAAGAGGTAAGCAAGAAGAAAGAAAAGTAAGAAAGAAGTAAGAAAGAAGTTAGAAAGAATTAAGAAAGAAGTAAGAAAGAAAGAAGTAAGAAAGAAGTAAGAAAGAAGTAAGAAAGAAGAAAAAAGAAGTTAGAAACAAGTAAGAAAGAAGTAAGAAAGAAGTAAGAAAGAAGAAAGAAAGAAGAAAGAAAGAAAGAAGAAAGAAGTAAGAAAGAAGTAAGAAAGAAGTAAGAAAGAAGAAAGAAAGAAGTAAGAAAGAAGAAAGAAAGAAGTAAGCAAGAAGTAACAAAGACGTAAGAAAGAAAGAAGAAAGAAGTAAGAAAGATGTAAGAAAGAAGTAAGAAAGAAGTAAGAAAGAAGAAAAAAGAGGTTAGAAAGAAGTATGAAAGAAGTAAGCAAGAAGAAAGAAAGAAGTAAGAAAGAAGTAAGAAAGAAGTAAAAAAGAAGTAAGAAAGAAGTAAGAAAGAAAGAAGAAAGAAGTAAGAAAGAAGTAAGAAAGAAGTAAGAAAGAAGTAAGAAAGAAGGAAGAAAGAAAGAAGAAAGAAGTAAGAAAGAAGTAAGAAAGAAGTAAGAAAGAAGTAAGAAAAAAGAAAAAAGAAGTTAGAAAGAAGTAAGAAAGAAGTAAGAAAGAAAGAAGTAATAAAGAAGTAAGAAAGAAGTAAGAAAGAAGTTTGAAAGAAGTAAGAAGGAATAAAGAAAGAAGTAAGAAAGAAGTAAGAAAGAAGTAAGAAAGAAGTAAGAAAGAAGTAAGAAAGAAATAAGAAAGATGTAAGAAAGAAAGAAGAAAGAAGTAAGGAAGAAGAAAGAAAGAAGAATGAAAGAAGTAAGGATAAGCAAGAAAGAAAGAAGTAAGAAAGAAGTAAGAAAGAAGTTAGAAAGAAGTAAGAAAGAAGTAAGAAAGAAGTTAGAAAGAAGTAAGAAATAAGTAAGAAAGAAGTAAGAAAGAAGTAAGAAAGAAGTAAGAAAGAAAGAAGTAAGAAAGAAGTAAGAAAGAAGTAAGAAAGAAGTAAGAAAGAAGTAAGAATGAGGTAAGGAAGAAAGAAGTAAGAAAGAAGTAAGAAAGAAGTATGAAAGAAGTAAGAAAGAAGAAAGAAAGAAGTAAGAAAGAAGTAAGAAAGAAGTAAGAAAGAAGTAAGAAAGAAAGAAGAAAGAAGAAAGAAGAAAGAAGTAAGAAAGAAGTAAGAAAGAAGTAAGAAAGAAGTAAGAAAGAAGTAAGAAGGAATGAAGAAAGAAGTAAGAAAGAAGTAAGAAAGAAGAAAGAAAGAAGTAAGAAAGAAGAAAGAAAGAAGTAAGCAAGAAGTAACAAAGACGTAAGAAAGAAAGAAGAAAGAAGTAAGAAAGATGTAAGAAAGAAGTAAGAAAGAAGTAAGAAAGAAGAAAAAAGAGGTTAGAAAGAAGTATGAAAGAAGTAAGCAAGAAGAAAGAAAGAAGTAAGAAAGAAGTAAGAAAGAAGTAAAAAAGAAGTAAGAAAGAAGTAAGAAAGAAAGAAGAAAGAAGTAAGAAAGAAGTAAGAAAGAAGTAAGAAAGAAGTAAGAAAGAAGGAAGAAAGAAAGAAGAAAGAAGTAAGAAAGAAGTAAGAAAGAAGTAAGAAAGAAGTAAGAAAAAAGAAAAAAGAAGTTAGAAAGAAGTAAGAAAGAAGTAAGAAAGAAAGAAGTAATAAAGAAGTAAGAAAGAAGTAAGAAAGAAGTTTGAAAGAAGTAAGAAGGAATGAAGAAAGAAGTAAGAAAGAAGTAAGAAAGAAGTAAGAAAGAAATAAGAAAGAAATAAGAAAGATGTAAGAAAGAAAGAAGAAAGAAGTAAGGAAGAAGAAAGAAAGAAGAATGAAAGAAGTAAGGATAAGCAAGAAAGAAAGAAGTAAGAAAGAAGTAAGGAAGAAGTTAGAAAGAAGTAAGAAAGAAGTAAGAAAGAAGTTAGAAAGAAGTAAGAAATAAGTAAGAAAGAAGTAAGAAAGAAGTAAGAAAGAAGTAAGAAAGAAAGAAGTAAGAAAGAAGTAAGAAAGAAGTAAGAAAGAAGTAAGAAAGAAGTAAGAATGAGGTAAGGAAGAAAGAAGTAAGAAAGAAGTAAGAAAGAAGTATGAAAGAAGTAAGAAAGAAGAAAGAAAGAAGTAAGAAAGAAGTAAGAAAGAAGTAAGAAAGAAGTAAGAAAGAAAGAAGAAAGAAGAAAGAAGAAAGAAGTAAGAAAGAAGTAAGAAAGAAGTAAGAAAGAAGTAAGAAAGAAGTAAGAAGGAATGAAGAAAGAAGTAAGAAAGAAGTAAGAAAGAAAGAAGAAAGAAGTAAGAAAGAAGTAAGAAAGAAGTAAGAAAGAAGTAAGAAAGAAGGAAGAAAGAAAGAAGAAAGAAGTAAGAAAGAAGTAAGAAAGAAGTAAGAAAAAAGAAAAAAGAAGTTAGAAAGAAGTAATAAAGAAGTAAGAAAGAAGTAAGAAAGAAAGAAGTAATAAAGAAGTAAGAAAGAAGTAAGAAAGAAGTTTGAAAGAAGTAAGAAGGAATAAAGAAAGAAGTAAGAAAGAAGTAAGAAAGAAGTAAGAAAGAAGTAAGAAAGAAATAAGAAAGATGTAAGAAAGAAAGTAGAAAGAAGTAAGGAAGAAGAAAGAAAGAAGAATGAAAGAAGTAAGGATAAGCAAGAAAGAAAGAAGTAAGAAAGAAGTAAGAAAGAAGTTAGAAAGAAGTAAGAAAGAAGTAAGAAAGAAGTTAGAAAGAAGTAAGAAATAAGTAAGAAAGAAGTAAGAAAGAAGTAAGAAAGAAGTAAGAAAGAAAGAAGTAAGAAAGAAGTAAGAAAGAAGTAAGAAAGAAGTAAGAAAGAAGTAAGAAAGAGGTAAGGAAGAAAGAAGTAAGAAAGAAGTAAGAAAGAAGTATGAAAGAAGTAAGAAAGAAGAAAGAAAGAAGTAAGAAAGAAGTAAGAAAGAAGTAAGAAAGAAGTAAGAAAGAAAGAAGAAAGAAGAAAGAAGAAAGAAGTAAGAAAGAAGTAAGAAAGAAGTAAGAAAGAAGTAAGAAGGAATGAAGAAAGAAGTAAGAAAGAAGTAAGAAAGAAGAAAGAAAGAAGTAAGAAAGAAGAAAGAAAGAAGTAAGCAAGAAGTAAGAAAGAAGTAATAAAGAAGTTAGAAAGAAAGAAGAAAGAAGTAAGAAAGAAGTAAGAAAGAAGTAAGAAAGAAGTAAGAAAGAAGAAAAAAGAGGTTAGAAAGAAGTAAGAAAGAAGTAAAAAAGAAGTAAGAAAGAAGTAAGAAAGAAAGAAGTAAGAAAGAAGTAAGAAAGAAGAAAGAAGTTTGAAAGAAGTAAGAAGGAATGAAGAAAGAAGTAAGAAAGAAGTAAGAAAGAAGTAAGAAAGAAGAAAGAAAGAAGTAAGAAGGAATGAAGAAAGAAGTAAGAAAGAAGAAAGAAAGAAGTATGAAAGAAGTAAGAAAGAAGTAAGACAGAAAGAAGTAAGAAAGAAGAAAGAAAGAAGTTACAAAGAAGTAAGAAAGAAGTAAGAAAGAAGTAAGAAAGAAGTAAGAAAGAAGTTAGAAAGAAGTAATAAAGAAGTAAGAAAGAAGTAAGAAAGAAAGAAGTAATAAAGAAGTAAGAAAGAAGTAAGAAAGAAGTAAGAAAGAAGTAAGAAAGAAGTAAGAAAGAAGTAAGAAAGAAGTTAGAAAGAAGTAAGAAAGAAGTAAGAAAGAAGTAAGAAAGAAGTAAGAAAGAAGTAAGAAAGAAGTAAGAAAGAAGTAAGAAAGAAGTAAGAAAGAAGTTAGAAAGAAGTTAGAAAGAAGTAAGAAAGAAGTAAGAAAGAAGTAAGAAAGAAGTAAGAAAGAAGTAAGAAAGAAGTAAGAAAGAAAGAAGTAAGAAAGAAGTAAGAAAGAGGTAAGAAAGAAGAAAAAAGAAGTTAGAAAGAAGTAAGAAAGAAGTAAGAAAGAAGTAAGAAAGAAGAAAGAAAGAAGTAAGAGGGAAGTAAGAAAGAAAGAAGAAAGAAGTAAGAAAGAAGTATGAAAGAAGTAAGAAAGAAGAAAGAAAGAATTAAGAAAGGAGTAAGAAAGAAGTAAGAAAGAAGGAAGAAAGAAGAAAGAAGAAAGAAAGAAGTAAGAAAGAAGTAAGAAAGAAGTAAGAAAGAAGTAGGAAAGAAGTTAGAAAGAAGTAAGAAAGAAGTAAGAAAGAAGTAAGAAAGAAGTAAGAAAGAAGTAAGAAAGAAGTAAGAAAGAAGAAAAAAGAAGTTAGAAAGAAGTAATAAAGAAGTAATAAAGAAGTAAGAAAGAAGTAAGAAAGAAATAAGAAAGAAGTAAGAAAGCAGTAAGAAAGAAGTAAGAAAGAAGAAAGAAAGAAGTAAGAAGGAATGAAGAAAGAACTAAGAAAGAAGAAAGAAAGAAGTAAGAAAGAAGTAAGAAAGAAGTAAGAAAGAAGTAAGAAGGAATGAAGAAAGAAGTAAGAAAGAAGTAAGAAGGAATGAAGAAAGAAGTAAGAAAGAAGTAAGAAAGAAGTACGAAAGAAGTAAGAAAGAAGTAAGAAAGAAGTAAGAAAGAAGAAAGAAAGAAGTAAGCAAGAAGTAAGAAAGACGTAAGAAAGAAGTAAGAAAGAAGTAAGAAAGAAGTAAGAAAGAAGAAAAAAGAAGTTAGAAAGAAGTAATAAAGAATTAAGAAAGAAGTAAGAAAGAAAGAAGTAAGAAAGAAGTAAGAAAGAAGTAAGAAAGAAGATTGAAAGAAGGAAGAAGGAATGAAGAAAGAAGTAAGAAAGAAGTAAGAAAGAAAGAAGAAAGAAGTAAGAAAGAAGTAAGAAAGGAGTAAGAAAGAAGTAAGAAGGAATGAAGAAAGAAGTAGGAAAGTAGTAAGAAAGAAGTAAGAAAGATGTAAGAAAGAAAGAAGAAAGAAGTAAGGAATGAGAAAGAAAGAAGTATGAAAGAAGTAAGAAAGAAGCAAGAAAGAAAGAAGTAAGAAGGAAGTAAGAAAGAAGTTAGAAAGAAGTAAGAAAGAAGTAAGAAAGAAGTTAGAAAGAAGTAAGAAATAAGTAAGAAAGAAGTAAGAAAGAAGTAAGAAATAAGTAAGAAAGAAAGAAGTAAGAAAGAATTAAGAAAGAAGTAAGAAAGAAGTAAGAAGAAAGAAAGAAGTAAGAAAGAAGTAAGAAAGAAGTAAGAAAGAAGTAAGAAAGAAGTAAGAAGGAATGAAGAAAGAAGTAAAAAAGAAGTAAGAAAGAATTAAGAAAGAAGTAAGAAAGAAGTAAGAAAGAAGTAAGAAAGATATAAGAAAGAAAGAAGAAAGAAGTAAGGAAGAAGAAAGAAAGAAGTATGAAAGAAGTAAGAAAGAAGTAAGAAAGAAAGAAGTAAGAAAGAAGTAAGAAAGCAGAAAGAAAGAAGTAAGAAAGAAGAAAGAAAGAAGTAAGAAAGAAGTAAGAAAGAAGAAAGAAGTAAGAAAGAAAGAAGAAAGAAGTAAGAAAGAAGTAAGAAAGAAGAAAGAAAGAAGTAAGAAGGAATGAAGAAAAGTAAGAAAGAAGAAAGAAAGAAGTATGAAAGAAGTAAGAAAGAAGTGAGACAGAAAGAAGTAAGAAAGAAGTAAGAAAGAAGTTAGAAAGAAGTAAGAAAGAAGTAAGAAAGAAGTAAGAAAGAAGTAAGAAAGAAGTAAGAAAGAAGTAAGAAAGAAGTAAGAAAGAGGTAAGAAAGAAGAAAAAAGCAGTTAGAAAGAAGTAAGAAAGAAGAAAGAAGTTTGAAAGAAGTAAGAAGGAATGAAGAAAGAAGTAAGAAAGAAGTAAGAAAGAAGTAAGAAAGAAGTAAGAAAGAAGTAAGAAGGAATGAAGAAAGAAGTAAGAAAGAAGTAAGAAAGAAGTAAGAAAGAAGTAAGAAAGAAGAAAGAAAGGAAGAAGAAAGAAGTAAGAAAGAAGTTAGAAAGAAGTAAGAAAGAAGTAAGAAAGAAGTTAGAAAGAATTAAGAAAGAAGTAAGAAAGAAGTAAGAAAGAAGTAAGAAAGAAGTAAGAAAGAAAGAAGTAAGAAAGAAGTAAGAAAGAAGTAAGAAAGAAGAAAAAAGAAGTTAGAAACAAGTAAGAAAGAAGTAAGAAAGAAGTAAGAAAGAAGAAAGAAAGAAGAAAGAAAGAAAGAAGAAAGAAGTAAGAAAGAAGTAAGAAAGAAGTAAGAAAGAAGAAAGAAAGAAGTAAGAAAGAAGTAAGAAAGAAGTAAGAAAGAAGAAAAAAGAGGTTAGAAAGAAGTATGAAAGAAGTAAGCAAGAAGAAAGAAAGAAGTAAGAAAGAAGTAAGAAAGAAGTAAAAAAGAAGTAAGAAAGAAGTAAGAAAGAAAGAAGAAAGAAGTAAGAAAGAAGTAAGAAAGAAGTAAGAAAGAAAGAAGTAAGAAAGAAGTAAGAAAGAAGTAAGAAAGAAGAAAAAAGAAGTTAGAAACAAGTAAGAAAGAAGTAAGAAAGAAGTAAGAAAGAAGTAAGAAAGAAGAAAGAAGTAAGAAAGAAAGAAGTAGGAAAGAAGTAAGAAAGAAGTAAGAAAGAAGTAAGAAAGAAGTAAGAAAGAAGAAAGAAAGAAGTAAGAAAGAAGAAAGAAAGAAGTAAGAAAGAAGTAAGAAAGAAAGAAGAAAGAAGTAAGAAAGAAGTAAGAAAGAAGTAAGAAGGAATGAAGAAAGAAATAAGAAAGAAGAAAGAAAGAAGTATGAAAGTAAAAAGAAAGAAGTAAGAAAGAAAGAAGTGAGAAAGAAGTAAGAAAGAAGTGAGAAAGAAGTAAGAAAGAAGTAAGAAAGAAGTAAGAAAGAAGTAAGAAAGAAGTAAGAAAGAAAGAATTAAGAAAGAAGTAAGAAAGAAGTAAGAAAGAAGTAAGAAAGAAGTAAGAAAGAAGAATAAAGAACTTAGAAAGAAGTAAGAAAGAAGTAAGAAAGAGGTAAGAAAGAAGTAAGAAAGAAGTAAGAAAGAAGTAAGAAAGAAAGAAGTAAGAAAGAAGTATGAAAGAAGTAAGAAAGAAGTATGAAAGAAGTAAGAAAGAAGTAAGAAAGAAGTTAGAAAGAAGTAAGAAATAAGTAAGAAAGAAGTAAGAAAGAAGTAAGAAAGAAGTAAGAAAGAAGTAAGAAAGAAGTAAGAAAGAAAGAAGAAAGAAGTTAGAAAGAAGTAAGAAAGAAGTAAGAAAGAAGTAAGAAAGAAGTAATAAAGAAGTAAGAAAGAAGTAATAAAGAAGTAAGAAAGAAGTAAGAAAGAAAGAAGTAAGAAAGAAGAAAGAAAGAAATAATAAAGAAGTAAGAAAGAGGTAAGAAAGAAGTAAGAAAGAAGTAAGAAGGAATGAAGAAAGAAGTAAGAAAGAAGTAAGAAAGAAGAAAGAAAGAAGTAAGAAAGAAGTAAGAAAGAAGTAAGAGAGAAAGAAGAAAAAAGTAAGAAAGAAGTAAGAAAGAAGTAAGAAAGAAGAAAAAAGAAGTTAGAAAGAAGTAAGAAAGAAGTAAGAAAGAAGTAAGAAAGAAGTAATAAAGAAGTAAGAAAGAAGTAAGAAAGAAAGAAGTAAGAAAGAAGAAAGAAAGAAATAATAAAGAAGTAAGAAAGAGGTAAGAAAGAAGTAAGAAAGAAGTAAGAAGGAATGAAGAAAGAAGTAAGAAAGAAGTAAGAAAGAAGTAAGAAAGAAGTAAGAAAGAAGTAAGAAAGAAGTAAGAAGGAATGAAGAAAGAAGTAAGAAAGAACTAAGAAAGAAGTAAGAAAGAAGTAAGAAAGAAAGAAGTAATAAAGAAGTAAGAAAGAAGTAAGAAAGAAGTAAGAAAGAAGAAAAAAGAAGTTAGAAAGAAGTAAGAAAGAAGTAAGAAAGAAGTAAGAAAGAAGTATGAAAGAAGTAAGAAAGAAGAAAGAAAGAAGAAAGAAGAAAGAAAGAAGTAAGAAAGAAGTAAGAAAGAAGTAAGAAAGAAGTAAGAAGGAATGAAGAAAGAAGTAAGAAAGAAGTAAGAAGGAATGAAGAAAGAGGTAAGAAAGAAGTAAGAAAGAAGTACGAAAGAAGTAAGAAAGAAGTAAGAAAGAAGAAAGAAAGAAGTAAGAAAGAAGTAAGAAAGAAAGAAGAAAGAAGTAAGAAAGAAGTAAGAAAGAAGTAAGAAAGAAGAAAAAAGAAGTTAGAAAGAAGTAATAAAGAATTAAGAAAGAAGTAAGAAAGAAAGAAGTAAGAAAGAAGTAAGAAAGAAGTAAGAAAGAAGATTGAAAGAAGGAAGAAGGAATGAAGAAAGAAGTAAGAAAGAAGTAAGAAAGAAGTAAGAAAGAAAGAAGAAAGAAGTAAGAAAGAAGTAAGAAAGAAGTAAGAAAGAAGAAAAAAGAAGTTAGAAAGAAGTAATAAAGAATTAAGAAAGAAGTAAGAAAGAAAGAAGTAAGAAAGAAGTAAGAAAGAAGTAAGAAAAAAGTAAGAAAGAAGTAAGAAGGAATGAAGAAAGAAGTAGGAAAGTAGTAAGAAAGAAGTAAGAAAGATGTAAGAAAGAAAGAAGAAAGAAGTAAGGAATAAGAAAGAAAGAAGTATGAAAGAAGTAAGAAAGAAGCAAGAAAGAAAGAAGTAAGAAGGAAGTAAGAAAGAAGTTAGAAAGAAGTAAGAAAGAAGTAAGAAAGAAGTTAGAAAGAAGTAAGAAATAAGTAAGAAAGAAGTAAGAAAGAAGTAACAAATAAGTAAGAAAGAAAGACGTAAGAAAGAATTAAGAAAGAAGTAAGAAAGAAGTAAGAAGAAAGAAAGAAGTAAGAAAGAAGTAAGAAAGAAGTAAGAAAGAAGTTAGAAAGAAGCAAGAAAGAAGTAAGAAAGAAGTAAGAATGAAAGAAGAAAGAAGTAAGAAAGAAGTATGAAAGAAGTAAGAAAGAATTAAGAAAGAAAGAAGAAAGAAAGAAGTAAGAAAGAAGTAAGAAAGAAGTTAGAAAGAAGTAAGAAAGAAGTAAGAAAGAAGTTAGAAACAAGTAAGAAATAAGTAAGAAATAAGTAAGAATGAAGTAAAAAAGAAGTAAGAAAGAAAGAAGTAAGAAAGAAGTAAGAAAGAAGTAAGAAAGAAGTAAGAAAGAAGAAAAAAGAAGTTAGAAAGAAGTAAGAAAGAAGTAAGAAAGAAGAAAGAAAGAAGTAAGAAGAAAGAAAGAAGTAAGAAAGAAGTAAGAAAGAAGTAAGAAAGAAGTTAGAAAGAAGCAAGAAAGAAGTAAGAAAGAAGTAAGAAAGAAAGAGGAAAGAAGTAAGAAAGAAGTAAGAAAGAAGTAAGAAAGAAGTAAGAAAGAAGTAATAAAGAAGTAAGAAAGAAGTAAGAAAGAAAGAAATAAGAAAGAAGAAAGAAAGAAATAATAAAGAAGTAAGAAAGAGGTAAGAAAGAAGTAAGAAAGAAGTAAGAAGGAATGAAGAAAGAAGTAAGAAAGAAGTAAGAAAGAAGAAAGAAAGAAGTAAGAAAGAAGTAAGAAAGAAGTAAGAAAGAAGTAAGAAAGAAGGAAAAAGAAGTTAGAAAGAAGTAAGAAAGCAGTAAGAAAGAAGTAAGAAAGAAGTAATAAAGAAGTAAGAAAGAAGTAAGAAAGAAAGAAGTAAGAAAGAAGAAAGAAAGAAATAATAAAGAAGTAAGAAAGAGGTAAGAAAGAAGTAAGAAAGAAGTAAGAAGGAATGAAGAAAGAAGTAAGAAAGAAGTAAGAAAGAAGTAAGAAAGAAGTAAGAAAGAAGTAAGAAAGAAGTAAGAAGGAATGAAGAAAGAAGTAAGAAAGAAGTAAGAAAGAAGTAAGAAAGAAGTAAGAAAGAAAGAAGTAATAAAGAAGTAAGAAAGAAGTAAGAAAGAAGTAAGAAAGAAGAAAAAAGAATTTAGAAAGAAGTAAGAAAGAAGTAAGAAAGAAGTAAGAAAGAAGTATGAAAGAAGTAAGAAAGAAGAAAGAAAGAAGAAAGAAGAAAGAAAGAAGTAAGAAAGAAGAAAGAAAGAAGTAAGAAAGAAGTAAGAAGGAATGAAGAAAGAAGTAAGAAAGAAGTAAGAAGGAATGAAGAAAGAAGTAAGAAAGAAGTAAGAAAGAAGTACGAAAGAAGTAAGAAAGAAGTAAGAAAGAAGAAAGAAAGAAGTAAGAAAGAAGTAAGAAAGAAAGAAGAAAGAAGTAAGAAAGAAGTAAGAAAGAAGTAAGAAAGAAGTAAGAAAGAAGTAATAAAGAAGTAAGAAAGAAGTAAGAAAGAAAGAAGTAAGAAAGAAGAAAGAAAGAAATAATAAAGAAGTAAGAAAGAGGTAAGAAAGAAGTAAGAAAGAAGTAAGAAGGAATGAAGAAAGAAGTAAGAAAGAAGTAAGAAAGAAGTAAGAAAGAAGTAAGAAAGAAGTAAGAAGGAATGAAGAAAGAAGTAAGAAAGAACTAAGAAAGAAGTAAGAAAGAAGTAAGAAAGAAAGAAGTAATAAAGAAGTAAGAAAGAAGTAAGAAAGAAGTAAGAAAGAAGAAAAAAGAAGTTAGAAAGAAGTAAGAAAGAAGTAAGAAAGAAGTAAGAAAGAAGTATGAAAGAAGTAAGAAAGAAGAAAGAAAGAAGAAAGAAGAAAGAAAGAAGTAAGAAAGAAGTAAGAAAGAAGTAAGAAAGAAGTAAGAAGGAATGAAGAAAGAAGTAAGAAAGAAGTAAGAAGGAATGAAGAAAGAAGTAAGAAAGAAGTAAGAAAGAAGTACGAAAGAAGTAAGAAAGAAGTAAGAAAGAAGAAAGAAAGAAGTAAGAAAGAAGTAAGAAAGAAAGAAGAAAGAAGTAAGAAAGAAGTAAGAAAGAAGTAAGAAAGAAGAAAAAAGATGTTAGAAAGAAGTAATAAAGAATTAAGAAAGAAGTAAGAAAGAAAGAAGTAAGAAAGAAGTAAGAAAGAAGTAAGAAAGAAGATTGAAAGAAGGAAGAAGGAATGAAGAAAGAAGTAAGAAAGAAGTAAGAAAGAAGATTGAAAGAAGGAAGAAGGAATGAAGAAAGAAGTAAGAAAGAAGTAAGAAAGAAAGAAGAAAGAAGTAAGAAAGAAGTAAGAAAGAAGTAAGAAAGAAGTAAGAAAGAAGAAAAAAGAAGTTAGAAAGAAGTAATAAAGAATTAAGAAAGAAGTAAGAAAGAAAGAAGTAAGAAAGAAGTAAGAAAGAAGTAAGAAAGAAGTAAGAAAGAAGTAAGAAGGAATGAAGAAAGAAGTAGGAAAGTAGTAAGAAAGAAGTAAGAAAGATGTAAGAAAGAAAGAAGAAAGAAGTAAGGAATAAGAAAGAAAGAAGTATGAAAGAAGTAAGAAAGAAGCAAGAAAGAAAGAAGTAAGAAGGAAGTAAGAAAGAAGTTAGAAAGAAGTAAGAAAGAAGTAAGAAAGAAGTTAGAAAGAAGTAAGAAATAAGTAAGAAAGAAGTAAGAAAGAAGTAACAAATAAGTAAGAAAGAAAGACGTAAGAAAGAATTAAGAAAGAAGTAAGAAAGAAGTAAGAAGAAAGAAAGAAGTAAGAAAGAAGTAAGAAAGAAGTAAGAAAGAAGTTAGAAAGAAGCAAGAAAGAAGTAAGAAAGAAGTAAGAATGAAAGAAGAAAGAAGTAAGAAAGAAGTATGAAAGAAGTAAGAAAGAATTAAGAAAGAAAGAAGAAAGAAAGAAGTAAGAAAGAAGTAAGAAAGAAGTTAGAAAGAAGTAAGAAAGAAGTAAGAAAGAAGTTAGAAACAAGTAAGAAATAAGTAAGAAATAAGTAAGAATGAAGTAAGAAAGAAGTAAGAAAGAAAGAAGTAAGAAAGAAGTAAGAAAGAAGTAAGAAAGAAGAAAAAAGAAGTTAGAAAGAAGTAAGAAAGAAGTAAGAAGAAAGAAAGAAGTAAGAAAGAAGTAAGAAAGAAGTAAGAAAGAAGTAAGAAAGAAGTAAGAAAGAAGTTAGAAAGAAGCAAGAAAGAAGTAAGAAAGAAGTAAGAAAGAAAGAGGAAAGAAGTAAGAAAGAAGTAAGAAAGAAGTAAGAAAGAAGTAAGAAAGAAGTAAGAAAGAAGTAAGAAAGAAGTAAGAAAGAAAGAAATAAGAAAGAAGAAAGAAAGAAATAATAAAGAAGTAAGAAAGAGGTAAGAAAGAAGTAAGAAAGAAGTAAGAAGGAATGAAGAAAGAAGTAAGAAAGAAGTAAGAAAGAAGAAAGAAAGAAGTAAGAAAGAAGTAAGAAAGAAGTAAGAAAGAAGTAAGAGAGAAAGAAGAAAAAAGTAAGAAAGAAGTAAGAAAGAAGTAAGAAAGAAGAAAAAAGAAGTTAGAAAGAAGTAAGAAAGCAGTAAGAAAGAAGTAAGAAAGAAGTAATAAAGAAGTAAGAAAGAAGTAAGAAAGAAAGAAGTAAGAAAGAAGAAAGAAAGAAATAATAAAAAAGTAAGAAAGAGGTAAGAAAGAAGTAAGAAAGAAGTAAGAAGGAATGAAGAAAGAAGTAAGAAAGAAGTAAGAAAGAAGTAAGAAAGAAGTAAGAAAGAAGTAAGAAAGAAGTAAGAAGGAATGAAGAAAGAAGTAAGAAAGAAGTAAGAAAGAAGTAAGAAAGAAGTAAGAAAGAAAGAAGTAATAAAGAAGTAAGAAAGAAGTAAGAAAGAAGTAAGAAAGAAGAAAAAAGAAGTTAGAAAGAAGTAAGAAAGAAGTAAGAAAGAAGTAAGAAAGAAGTATGAAAGAAGTAAGAAAGAAGAAAGAAAGAAGAAAGAAGAAAGAAAGAAGTAAGAAAGAAGAAAGAAAGAAGTAAGAAAGAAGTAAGAAGGAATGAAGAAAGAAGTAAGAAAGAAGTAAGAAGGAATGAAGAAAGAAGTAAGAAAGAAGTAAGAAAGAAGTACGAAAGAAGTAAGAAAGAAGTAAGAAAGAAGAAAGAAAGAAGTAAGAAAGAAGTAAGAAAGAAAGAAGAAAGAAGTAAGAAAGAAGTAAGAAAGAAGTAAGAAAGAAGAAAAAAGAAGTTAGAAAGAAGTAATAAAGAATTAAGAAAGAAGTAAGAAAGAAGTAAGAAGAAAGAAAGAAGTAAGAAAGAAGTAAGAAAGAAGTAAGAAAGAAGTTAGAAAGAAGCAAGAAAGAAGTAAGAAAGAAGTAAGAAAGAAAGAAGAAAGAAGTAAGAAAGAAGTAAGAAAGAAGTTAGAAACAATTAAGAAATAAGTAAGAAATAAGTAAGAAAGAAGTAAGAAAGAAGTAAGAAAGAAAGAAGTAAGAAAGAAGTAAGAAAGAAGAAAGAAGAAAAAAGAAGTTAGAAAGAAGTAAGAAAGAAGTAAGAAAGAAGTAAGAAAGAAGTATGAAAGAAGTAAGAAAGAAGAAAGAAAGAAGAAAGAAGAAAGAAAAAAGTAAGAAAGAAGTAAGAAAGAAGTAAGAAAAAAGTAAGAAGGAACGTAGAAAGAAGTAAGAAAGAAGTAGGAAAGAAGTTAGAAAGAAGTAAGAAAGAAGTAAGAAAGAAGTAAGAAAGAAGTAAGAAAGAAGTAAGAAAATAGAAGAAAGAAGTAAGAAAGAAGAAAGAAAGAAGTAAGAAAGAAGTAAGAAAGAAGTAAGAAAGAAAGAAGTAAGAAAGAAGTAAGAAAGAAGCAAGAAAGAAGTTAGAAAGAAGTAAGAAAGAAGTAAGAAAGAAGATAGAAAGAAGTAAGAAATAAGTAAGAAAGAAGTAAGAAAGAAGTAAGAAAGAAGTAAGAGAGAAAGAAGAAAAAAGTAAGAAAGAAGTAAGAAAGAGGAAAAAAGAAGTTAGAAAGAAGTAAGAGAGAAGTAAGAAAGAAGTAAGAAAGAAGAAAGAAAGAAGAAAGAAAGAAGAAAGAAAGAAGTAAGAAAGAAGTAAGAAAGAAGTAAGAAAGAAGTAAGAAAGAAAGAAGAAAGAAGAAAGAAAGAAGTAAGAAAGAAGTAAGAAAGAAGTAAGAAAGAAGTAAGAAAGAAAGAAGAAAGAAGAAAGAAAGAAGTAAGCAAGAAGTAAGAAAGAAGTAAGAAAGAAGTAAGAAGGAATGAATAAAGAAGTAAGAAAGAAGTAAGAAAGAAGTAAGGAAGAAAGAAGTAAGAAAGAAGTAAGAAAGAAGTATGAAAGATGTAAGAAAGAAGAAAGAAAGAAGTAAGAAAGAAGTAAGAAAGAAGTAAGAAAGAAGTAAGAAAGAAAGAAGAAAGAAGAAAGAAGAAAGAAGTAAGAAAGAAGTAAGAAAGAAGTAAGAAAGAAGTAAGAAAGAAGTAAGAAGGAATGAAGAAAGAAGTAAGAAAGAAGTAAGAAAGAAAAAAGAAAGAAGTAAGAAAGAAGAAAGAAAGAAGTAAGCAAGAAGTAAGAAAGAAGTAAGAAAGAAGTTAGAAAGAAAGAAGAAAGAAGTAAGAAAGAAGTAAGAAAGAAGTAAGAAAGAAGTAAGAAAGAAGAAAAAAGAGGTTAGAAAGAAGTAAGAAAGAAGTAAAAAACAAGTAAGAAAGAAGTAAGAAAGAAAGAAGAAAGAAGTAAGATAGAAGTAAGATAAAAGAAAGAAAGAAGTAAGAAAGAAGTAAGAAAGAAAGAAGAAAGAAGTAAGAAAGACGTAAGAAAGAAGTAAGAAAGAAGTAAGAAAGAAGAAAAAAGAAGTTAGAAAGAAGTAATAAAGAAGTAAGAAAGAAGTAAGAAAGAAAGAAGTAAGAAAGAAGTAAGAAAGAAGAAAGAAGTTTGAAAGAAGTAAGAAGGAATGAAGAAAGAAGTAAGAAAGAAGTAAGAAAGAAGTAAGAAAGAAGTAAGAAAGAAGTAAGAAAGAAGTAAGAAGGAATGAAGAAAGAAGTAAGAAAGAAGTAAGAAAGAAGTAAGAAAGAAGTAAGAAAGAAGTAAGAAAGATATAAGAAAGAAAGAAGAAAGAAGTAAGGAAGAAGAAAGAAAGAAGTATGAAAGAAGTAAGAAAGAAGTAAGAAAGAAAGAAGTAAGAAAGAAGTAAGAAAGAAGAAAGAAAGAAGTAAGAAAGAAGAAAGAAAGAAGTAAGAAAGAAATAAAAAAGAAAGAAGAAAGAAGTAAGAAAGAAGTAAGAAAGAAGAAAGAAAGAAGTAAGAAGGAATGAAGAAAAGTAAGAAAGAAGAAAGAAAGAAGTATGAAAGAAGTAAGAAAGAAGTAAGACAGAAAGAAGTAAGAAAGAAGAAAGAAAGAAGTTAGAAAGAAGTAAGAAAGAAGTAAGAAAGAAGTAAGAAAGAAGTAAGAAAGAAGTAAGAAAGAAGTAAGAAAGAAGTAAGAAAGAAGTAAGAAAGAAGTAAGAAAGAAAGAAGTAAGAAAGAAGTAAGAAAGAGGTAAGAAAGAAGTAAGAAAGAAAGAAGTAAGAAAGAAGTAAGAAAGAGGTAAGAAAGAAGAAAAAAGCAGTTAGAAAGAAGTAAGAAAGAAGAAAGAAAGAGGTAAGCAAGAAGAAAGAAAAGTAAGAAAGAAGTAAGAAAGAAGTTAGAAAGAAGTAAGAAAGAAGTAAGAAAGAAAGAAGTAAGAAAGAAGTAAGAAAGAAGTAAGAAAGAAGAAAAAAGAAGTTAGAAACAAGTAAGAAAGAAGTAAGAAAGAAGTAAGAAAGAAGAAAGAAAGAAGAAAGAAAGAAAGAAGAAAGAAGTAAGAAAGCAGTAAGAAAGAAGTAAGAAAGAAGAAAGAAAGAAGTAAGAAAGAAGAAAGAAAGAAGTAAGCAAGAAGTAACAAAGACGTAAGAAAGAAAGAAGAAAGAAGTAAGAAAGATGTAAGAAAGAAGTAAGAAAGAAGTAAGAAAGAAGAAAAAAGAGGTTAGAAAGAAGTATGAAAGAAGTAAGCAAGAAGAAAGAAAGAAGTAAGAAAGAAGTAAGAAAGAAGTAAAAAAGAAGTAAGAAAGAAGTAAGAAAGAAAGAAGAAAGAAGTAAGAAAGAAGTAAGAAAGAAGTAAGAAAGAAGTAAGAAAGAAGGAAGAAAGAAAGAAGAAAGAAGTAAGAAAGAAGTAAGAAAGAAGTAAGAAAGAAGTAAGAAAGAAGTAAGAAAGAAGTAATAAAGAAGTAAGAAAGAAGTAAGAAAGAAAGAAGTAAGAAAGAAGAAAGAAAGAAATAATAAAGAAGTAAGAAAGAGGTAAGAAAGAAGTAAGAAAGAAGTAAGAAGGAATGAAGAAAGAAGTAAGAAAGAAGTAAGAAAGAAGTAAGAAAGAAGTAAGAAAGAAGTAAGAAAGAAGTAAGAAGGAATGAAGAAAGAAGTAAGAAAGAACTAAGAAAGAAGTAAGAAAGAAGTAAGAAAGAAAGAAGTAATAAAGAAGTAAGAAAGAAGTAAGAAAGAAGTAAGAAAGAAGAAAAAAGAAGTTAGAAAGAAGTAAGAAAGAAGTAAGAAAGAAGTAAGAAAGAAGTATGAAAGAAGTAAGAAAGAAGAAAGAAAGAAGAAAGAAGAAAGAAAGAAGTAAGAAAGAAGTAAGAAAGAAGTAAGAAAGAAGTAAGAAGGAATGAAGAAAGAAGTAAGAAAGAAGTAAGAAGGAATGAAGAAAGAGGTAAGAAAGAAGTAAGAAAGAAGTACGAAAGAAGTAAGAAAGAAGTAAGAAAGAAGAAAGAAAGAAGTAAGAAAGAAGTAAGAAAGAAAGAAGAAAGAAGTAAGAAAGAAGTAAGAAAGAAGTAAGAAAGAAGAAAAAAGAAGTTAGAAAGAAGTAATAAAGAATTAAGAAAGAAGTAAGAAAGAAAGAAGTAAGAAAGAAGTAAGAAAGAAGTAAGAAAGAAGATTGAAAGAAGGAAGAAGGAATGAAGAAAGAAGTAAGAAAGAAGTAAGAAAGAAGTAAGAAAGAAAGAAGAAAGAAGTAAGAAAGAAGTAAGAAAGAAGTAAGAAAGAAGAAAAAAGAAGTTAGAAAGAAGTAATAAAGAATTAAGAAAGAAGTAAGAAAGAAAGAAGTAAGAAAGAAGTAAGAAAGAAGTAAGAAAAAAGTAAGAAAGAAGTAAGAAGGAATGAAGAAAGAAGTAGGAAAGTAGTAAGAAAGAAGTAAGAAAGATGTAAGAAAGAAAGAAGAAAGAAGTAAGGAATAAGAAAGAAAGAAGTATGAAAGAAGTAAGAAAGAAGCAAGAAAGAAAGAAGTAAGAAGGAAGTAAGAAAGAAGTTAGAAAGAAGTAAGAAAGAAGTAAGAAAGAAGTTAGAAAGAAGTAAGAAATAAGTAAGAAAGAAGTAAGAAAGAAGTAACAAATAAGTAAGAAAGAAAGACGTAAGAAAGAATTAAGAAAGAAGTAAGAAAGAAGTAAGAAGAAAGAAAGAAGTAAGAAAGAAGTAAGAAAGAAGTAAGAAAGAAGTTAGAAAGAAGCAAGAAAGAAGTAAGAAAGAAGTAAGAATGAAAGAAGAAAGAAGTAAGAAAGAAGTATGAAAGAAGTAAGAAAGAATTAAGAAAGAAAGAAGAAAGAAAGAAGTAAGAAAGAAGTAAGAAAGAAGTTAGAAAGAAGTAAGAAAGAAGTAAGAAAGAAGTTAGAAACAAGTAAGAAATAAGTAAGAAATAAGTAAGAATGAAGTAAAAAAGAAGTAAGAAAGAAAGAAGTAAGAAAGAAGTAAGAAAGAAGTAAGAAAGAAGTAAGAAAGAAGAAAAAAGAAGTTAGAAAGAAGTAAGAAAGAAGTAAGAAAGAAGAAAGAAAGAAGTAAGAAGAAAGAAAGAAGTAAGAAAGAAGTAAGAAAGAAGTAAGAAAGAAGTTAGAAAGAAGCAAGAAAGAAGTAAGAAAGAAGTAAGAAAGAAAGAGGAAAGAAGTAAGAAAGAAGTAAGAAAGAAGTAAGAAAGAAGTAAGAAAGAAGTAATAAAGAAGTAAGAAAGAAGTAAGAAAGAAAGAAATAAGAAAGAAGAAAGAAAGAAATAATAAAGAAGTAAGAAAGAGGTAAGAAAGAAGTAAGAAAGAAGTAAGAAGGAATGAAGAAAGAAGTAAGAAAGAAGTAAGAAAGAAGAAAGAAAGAAGTAAGAAAGAAGTAAGAAAGAAGTAAGAAAGAAGTAAGAAAGAAGGAAAAAGAAGTTAGAAAGAAGTAAGAAAGCAGTAAGAAAGAAGTAAGAAAGAAGTAATAAAGAAGTAAGAAAGAAGTAAGAAAGAAAGAAGTAAGAAAGAAGAAAGAAAGAAATAATAAAGAAGTAAGAAAGAGGTAAGAAAGAAGTAAGAAAGAAGTAAGAAGGAATGAAGAAAGAAGTAAGAAAGAAGTAAGAAAGAAGTAAGAAAGAAGTAAGAAAGAAGTAAGAAAGAAGTAAGAAGGAATGAAGAAAGAAGTAAGAAAGAAGTAAGAAAGAAGTAAGAAAGAAGTAAGAAAGAAAGAAGTAATAAAGAAGTAAGAAAGAAGTAAGAAAGAAGTAAGAAAGAAGAAAAAAGAATTTAGAAAGAAGTAAGAAAGAAGTAAGAAAGAAGTAAGAAAGAAGTATGAAAGAAGTAAGAAAGAAGAAAGAAAGAAGAAAGAAGAAAGAAAGAAGTAAGAAAGAAGAAAGAAAGAAGTAAGAAAGAAGTAAGAAGGAATGAAGAAAGAAGTAAGAAAGAAGTAAGAAGGAATGAAGAAAGAAGTAAGAAAGAAGTAAGAAAGAAGTACGAAAGAAGTAAGAAAGAAGTAAGAAAGAAGAAAGAAAGAAGTAAGAAAGAAGTAAGAAAGAAAGAAGAAAGAAGTAAGAAAGAAGTAAGAAAGAAGTAAGAAAGAAGTAAGAAAGAAGTAATAAAGAAGTAAGAAAGAAGTAAGAAAGAAAGAAGTAAGAAAGAAGAAAGAAAGAAATAATAAAGAAGTAAGAAAGAGGTAAGAAAGAAGTAAGAAAGAAGTAAGAAGGAATGAAGAAAGAAGTAAGAAAGAAGTAAGAAAGAAGTAAGAAAGAAGTAAGAAAGAAGTAAGAAGGAATGAAGAAAGAAGTAAGAAAGAACTAAGAAAGAAGTAAGAAAGAAGTAAGAAAGAAAGAAGTAATAAAGAAGTAAGAAAGAAGTAAGAAAGAAGTAAGAAAGAAGAAAAAAGAAGTTAGAAAGAAGTAAGAAAGAAGTAAGAAAGAAGTAAGAAAGAAGTATGAAAGAAGTAAGAAAGAAGAAAGAAAGAAGAAAGAAGAAAGAAAGAAGTAAGAAAGAAGTAAGAAAGAAGTAAGAAAGAAGTAAGAAGGAATGAAGAAAGAAGTAAGAAAGAAGTAAGAAGGAATGAAGAAAGAAGTAAGAAAGAAGTAAGAAAGAAGTACGAAAGAAGTAAGAAAGAAGTAAGAAAGAAGAAAGAAAGAAGTAAGAAAGAAGTAAGAAAGAAAGAAGAAAGAAGTAAGAAAGAAGTAAGAAAGAAGTAAGAAAGAAGAAAAAAGATGTTAGAAAGAAGTAATAAAGAATTAAGAAAGAAGTAAGAAAGAAAGAAGTAAGAAAGAAGTAAGAAAGAAGTAAGAAAGAAGATTGAAAGAAGGAAGAAGGAATGAAGAAAGAAGTAAGAAAGAAGTAAGAAAGAAGATTGAAAGAAGGAAGAAGGAATGAAGAAAGAAGTAAGAAAGAAGTAAGAAAGAAAGAAGAAAGAAGTAAGAAAGAAGTAAGAAAGAAGTAAGAAAGAAGTAAGAAAGAAGAAAAAAGAAGTTAGAAAGAAGTAATAAAGAATTAAGAAAGAAGTAAGAAAGAAAGAAGTAAGAAAGAAGTAAGAAAGAAGTAAGAAAGAAGTAAGAAAGAAGTAAGAAGGAATGAAGAAAGAAGTAGGAAAGTAGTAAGAAAGAAGTAAGAAAGATGTAAGAAAGAAAGAAGAAAGAAGTAAGGAATAAGAAAGAAAGAAGTATGAAAGAAGTAAGAAAGAAGCAAGAAAGAAAGAAGTAAGAAGGAAGTAAGAAAGAAGTTAGAAAGAAGTAAGAAAGAAGTAAGAAAGAAGTTAGAAAGAAGTAAGAAATAAGTAAGAAAGAAGTAAGAAAGAAGTAACAAATAAGTAAGAAAGAAAGACGTAAGAAAGAATTAAGAAAGAAGTAAGAAAGAAGTAAGAAGAAAGAAAGAAGTAAGAAAGAAGTAAGAAAGAAGTAAGAAAGAAGTTAGAAAGAAGCAAGAAAGAAGTAAGAAAGAAGTAAGAATGAAAGAAGAAAGAAGTAAGAAAGAAGTATGAAAGAAGTAAGAAAGAATTAAGAAAGAAAGAAGAAAGAAAGAAGTAAGAAAGAAGTAAGAAAGAAGTTAGAAAGAAGTAAGAAAGAAGTAAGAAAGAAGTTAGAAACAAGTAAGAAATAAGTAAGAAATAAGTAAGAATGAAGTAAGAAAGAAGTAAGAAAGAAAGAAGTAAGAAAGAAGTAAGAAAGAAGTAAGAAAGAAGAAAAAAGAAGTTAGAAAGAAGTAAGAAAGAAGTAAGAAGAAAGAAAGAAGTAAGAAAGAAGTAAGAAAGAAGTAAGAAAGAAGTAAGAAAGAAGTAAGAAAGAAGTTAGAAAGAAGCAAGAAAGAAGTAAGAAAGAAGTAAGAAAGAAAGAGGAAAGAAGTAAGAAAGAAGTAAGAAAGAAGTAAGAAAGAAGTAAGAAAGAAGTAATAAAGAAGTAAGAAAGAAGTAAGAAAGAAAGAAATAAGAAAGAAGAAAGAAAGAAATAATAAAGAAGTAAGAAAGAGGTAAGAAAGAAGTAAGAAAGAAGTAAGAAGGAATGAAGAAAGAAGTAAGAAAGAAGTAAGAAAGAAGAAAGAAAGAAGTAAGAAAGAAGTAAGAAAGAAGTAAGAAAGAAGTAAGAGAGAAAGAAGAAAAAAGTAAGAAAGAAGTAAGAAAGAAGTAAGAAAGAAGAAAAAAGAAGTTAGAAAGAAGTAAGAAAGCAGTAAGAAAGAAGTAAGAAAGAAGTAATAAAGAAGTAAGAAAGAAGTAAGAAAGAAAGAAGTAAGAAAGAAGAAAGAAAGAAATAATAAAAAAGTAAGAAAGAGGTAAGAAAGAAGTAAGAAAGAAGTAAGAAGGAATGAAGAAAGAAGTAAGAAAGAAGTAAGAAAGAAGTAAGAAAGAAGTAAGAAAGAAGTAAGAAAGAAGTAAGAAGGAATGAAGAAAGAAGTAAGAAAGAAGTAAGAAAGAAGTAAGAAAGAAGTAAGAAAGAAAGAAGTAATAAAGAAGTAAGAAAGAAGTAAGAAAGAAGTAAGAAAGAAGAAAAAAGAAGTTAGAAAGAAGTAAGAAAGAAGTAAGAAAGAAGTAAGAAAGAAGTATGAAAGAAGTAAGAAAGAAGAAAGAAAGAAGAAAGAAGAAAGAAAGAAGTAAGAAAGAAGAAAGAAAGAAGTAAGAAAGAAGTAAGAAGGAATGAAGAAAGAAGTAAGAAAGAAGTAAGAAGGAATGAAGAAAGAAGTAAGAAAGAAGTAAGAAAGAAGTACGAAAGAAGTAAGAAAGAAGTAAGAAAGAAGAAAGAAAGAAGTAAGAAAGAAGTAAGAAAGAAAGAAGAAAGAAGTAAGAAAGAAGTAAGAAAGAAGTAAGAAAGAAGAAAAAAGAAGTTAGAAAGAAGTAATAAAGAATTAAGAAAGAAGTAAGAAAGAAGTAAGAAGAAAGAAAGAAGTAAGAAAGAAGTAAGAAAGAAGTAAGAAAGAAGTTAGAAAGAAGCAAGAAAGAAGTAAGAAAGAAGTAAGAAAGAAAGAAGAAAGAAGTAAGAAAGAAGTAAGAAAGAAGTTAGAAACAATTAAGAAATAAGTAAGAAATAAGTAAGAAAGAAGTAAGAAAGAAGTAAGAAAGAAAGAAGTAAGAAAGAAGTAAGAAAGAAGAAAGAAGAAAAAAGAAGTTAGAAAGAAGTAAGAAAGAAGTAAGAAAGAAGTAAGAAAGAAGTATGAAAGAAGTAAGAAAGAAGAAAGAAAGAAGAAAGAAGAAAGAAAAAAGTAAGAAAGAAGTAAGAAAGAAGTAAGAAAAAAGTAAAAAGGAACGTAGAAAGAAGTAAGAAAGAAGTAGGAAAGAAGTTAGAAAGAAGTAAGAAAGAAGTAAGAAAGAAGTAAGAAAGAAGTAAGAAAGAAGTAAGAAAATAGAAGAAAGAAGTAAGAAAGAAGAAAGAATTATGAAAGAAGTAAGAAAGAAGTAAGAAAGAAAGAAGTAAGAAAGAAGTAAGAAAGAAGCAAGAAAGAAGTTAGAAAGAAGTAAGAAAGAAGTAAGAAAGAAGATAGAAAGAAGTAAGAAATAAGTAAGAAAGAAGTAAGAAAGAAGTAAGAAAGAAGTAAGAGAGAAAGAAGAAAAAAGTAAGAAAGAAGTAAGAAAGAGGAAAAAAGAAGTTAGAAAGAAGTAAGAGAGAAGTAAGAAAGAAGTAAGAAAGAAGAAAGAAAGAAGAAAGAAAGAAGAAAGAAAGAAGTAAGAAAGAAGTAAGAAAGAAGTAAGAAAGAAAGAAGAAAGAAGTAAGAAAGAAGTAAGAAAGAAGTAAGAAAGAAGAAAAAAGAAGTTAGAAAGAAGTAATAAAGAATTAAGAAAGAAGTAAGAAAGAAGTAAGAAGAAAGAAAGAAGTAAGAAAGAAGTAAGAAAGAAGTAAGAAAGAAGTTAGAAAGAAGCAAGAAAGAAGTAAGAAAGAAGTAAGAAAGAAAGAAGAAAGAAGTAAGAAAGAAGTAAGAAAGAAGTTAGAAACAAGTAAGAAATAAGTAAGAAATAAGTAAGAAAGAAGTAAGAAAGAAGTAAGAAAGAAAGAAGTAAGAAAGAAGTAAGAAAGAAGAAAGAAGAAAAAAGAAGTTAGAAAGAAGTAAGAAAGAAGTAAGAAAGAAGTAAGAAAGAAGTATGAAAGAAGTAAGAAAGAAGAAAGAAAGAAGAAAGAAGAAAGAAAAAAGTAAGAAAGAAGTAAGAAAGAAGTAAGAAAAAAGTAAGAAGGAACGTAGAAAGAAGTAAGAAAGAAGTAGGAAAGAAGTTAGAAAGAAGTAAGAAAGAAGTAAGAAAGAAGTAAGAAAGAAGTAAGAAAGAAGTAAGAAAATAGAAGAAAGAAGTAAGAAAGAAGAAAGAAAGAAGTAAGAAAGAAGTAAGAAAGAAGTAAGAAAGAAAGAAGTAAGAAAGAAGTAAGAAAGAAGCAAGAAAGAAGTTAGAAAGAAGTAAGAAAGAAGTAAGAAAGAAGATAGAAAGAAGTAAGAAATAAGTAAGAAAGAAGTAAGAAAGAAGTAAGAAAGAAGTAAGAGAGAAAGAAGAAAAAAGTAAGAAAGAAGTAAGAAAGAGGAAAAAAGAAGTTAGAAAGAAGTAAGAGAGAAGTAAGAAAGAAGTAAGAAAGAAGAAAGAAAGAAGAAAGAAAGAAGAAAGAAAGAAGTAAGAAAGAAGTAAGAAAGAAGTAAGAAAGAAGTAAGAAAGAAAGAAGAAAGAAGAAAGAAAGAAGTAAGAAAGAAGTAAGAAAGAAGTAAGAAAGAAGTAAGAAAGAAAGAAGAAAGAAGAAAGAAAGAAGTAAGCAAGAAGTAAGAAAGAAGTAAGAAAGAAGTAAGAAGGAATGAATAAAGAAGTAAGAAAGAAGTAAGAAAGAAGTAAGGAAGAAAGAAGTAAGAAAGAAGTAAGAAAGAAGTATGAAAGATGTAAGAAAGAAGAAAGAAAGAAGTAAGAAAGAAGTAAGAAAGAAGTAAGAAAGAAGTAAGAAAGAAAGAAGAAAGAAGAAAGAAGAAAGAAGTAAGAAAGAAGTAAGAAAGAAGTAAGAAAGAAGTAAGAAAGAAGTAAGAAGGAATGAAGAAAGAAGTAAGAAAGAAGTAAGAAAGAAAAAAGAAAGAAGTAAGAAAGAAGAAAGAAAGAAGTAAGCAAGAAGTAAGAAAGAAGTAAGAAAGAAGTTAGAAAGAAAGAAGAAAGAAGTAAGAAAGAAGTAAGAAAGAAGTAAGAAAGAAGTAAGAAAGAAGAAAAAAGAGGTTAGAAAGAAGTAAGAAAGAAGTAAAAAACAAGTAAGAAAGAAGTAAGAAAGAAAGAAGAAAGAAGTAAGATAGAAGTAAGATAAAAGAAAGAAAGAAGTAAGAAAGAAGTAAGAAAGAAAGAAGAAAGAAGTAAGAAAGACGTAAGAAAGAAGTAAGAAAGAAGTAAGAAAGAAGAAAAAAGAAGTTAGAAAGAAGTAATAAAGAAGTAAGAAAGAAGTAAGAAAGAAAGAAGTAAGAAAGAAGTAAGAAAGAAGAAAGAAGTTTGAAAGAAGTAAGAAGGAATGAAGAAAGAAGTAAGAAAGAAGTAAGAAAGAAGTAAGAAAGAAGTAAGAAAGAAGTAAGAAAGAAGTAAGAAGGAATGAAGAAAGAAGTAAGAAAGAAGTAAGAAAGAAGTAAGAAAGAAGTAAGAAAGAAGTAAGAAAGATATAAGAAAGAAAGAAGAAAGAAGTAAGGAAGAAGAAAGAAAGAAGTATGAAAGAAGTAAGAAAGAAGTAAGAAAGAAAGAAGTAAGAAAGAAGTAAGAAAGAAGAAAGAAAGAAGTAAGAAAGAAGAAAGAAAGAAGTAAGAAAGAAATAAAAAAGAAAGAAGAAAGAAGTAAGAAAGAAGTAAGAAAGAAGAAAGAAAGAAGTAAGAAGGAATGAAGAAAAGTAAGAAAGAAGAAAGAAAGAAGTATGAAAGAAGTAAGAAAGAAGTAAGACAGAAAGAAGTAAGAAAGAAGAAAGAAAGAAGTTAGAAAGAAGTAAGAAAGAAGTAAGAAAGAAGTAAGAAAGAAGTAAGAAAGAAGTAAGAAAGAAGTAAGAAAGAAGTAAGAAAGAAGTAAGAAAGAAGTAAGAAAGAAAGAAGTAAGAAAGAAGTAAGAAAGAGGTAAGAAAGAAGTAAGAAAGAAAGAAGTAAGAAAGAAGTAAGAAAGAGGTAAGAAAGAAGAAAAAAGCAGTTAGAAAGAAGTAAGAAAGAAGAAAGAAAGAGGTAAGCAAGAAGAAAGAAAAGTAAGAAAGAAGTAAGAAAGAAGTTAGAAAGAAGTAAGAAAGAAGTAAGAAAGAAAGAAGTAAGAAAGAAGTAAGAAAGAAGTAAGAAAGAAGAAAAAAGAAGTTAGAAACAAGTAAGAAAGAAGTAAGAAAGAAGTAAGAAAGAAGAAAGAAAGAAGAAAGAAAGAAAGAAGAAAGAAGTAAGAAAGCAGTAAGAAAGAAGTAAGAAAGAAGAAAGAAAGAAGTAAGAAAGAAGAAAGAAAGAAGTAAGCAAGAAGTAACAAAGACGTAAGAAAGAAAGAAGAAAGAAGTAAGAAAGATGTAAGAAAGAAGTAAGAAAGAAGTAAGAAAGAAGAAAAAAGAGGTTAGAAAGAAGTATGAAAGAAGTAAGCAAGAAGAAAGAAAGAAGTAAGAAAGAAGTAAGAAAGAAGTAAAAAAGAAGTAAGAAAGAAGTAAGAAAGAAAGAAGAAAGAAGTAAGAAAGAAGTAAGAAAGAAGTAAGAAAGAAGTAAGAAAGAAGGAAGAAAGAAAGAAGAAAGAAGTAAGAAAGAAGTAAGAAAGAAGTAAGAAAGAAGTAAGAAAAAAGAAAAAAGAAGTTAGAAAGAAGTAAGAAAGAAGTAAGAAAGAAAGAAGTAATAAAGAAGTAAGAAAGAAGTAAGAAAGAAGTTTGAAAGAAGTAAGAAGGAATGAAGAAAGAAGTAAGAAAGAAGTAAGAAAGAAGTAAGAAAGAAGTAAGAAAGAAATAAGAAAGATGTAAGAAAGAAAGAAGAAAGAAGTAAGGAAGAAGAAAGAAAGAAGAATGAAAGAAGTAAGGATAAGCAAGAAAGAAAGAAGTAAGAAAGAAGTAAGAAAGAAGTTAGAAAGAAGTAAGAAAGAAGTAAGAAAGAAGTTAGAAAGAAGTAAGAAATAAGTAAGAAAGAAGTAAGAAAGAAGTAAGAAAGAAGTAAGAAAGAAAGAAGTAAGAAAGAAGTAAGAAAGAAGTAAGAAAGAAGTAAGAAAGAAGTAAGAATGAGGTAAGGAAGAAAGAAGTAAGAAAGAAGTAAGAAAGAAGTATGAAAGAAGTAAGAAAGAAGAAAGAAAGAAGTAAGAAAGAAGTAAGAAAGAAGTAAGAAAGAAGTAAGAAAGAAAGAAGAAAGAAGAAAGAAGAAAGAAGTAAGAAAGAAGTAAGAAAGAAGTAAGAAAGAAGTAAGAAAGAAGTAAGAAGGAATGAAGAAAGAAGTAAGAAAGAAGTAAGAAAGAAGAAAGAAAGAAGTAAGAAAGAAGAAAGAAAGAAGTAAGCAAGAAGTAACAAAGACGTAAGAAAGAAAGAAGAAAGAAGTAAGAAAGATGTAAGAAAGAAGTAAGAAAGAAGTAAGAAAGAAGAAAAAAGAGGTTAGAAAGAAGTATGAAAGAAGTAAGCAAGAAGAAAGAAAGAAGTAAGAAAGAAGTAAGAAAGAAGTAAAAAAGAAGTAAGAAAGAAGTAAGAAAGAAAGAAGAAAGAAGTAAGAAAGAAGTAAGAAAGAAGTAAGAAAGAAGTAAGAAAGAAGGAAGAAAGAAAGAAGAAAGAAGTAAGAAAGAAGTAAGAAAGAAGTAAGAAAGAAGTTAGAAAAAAGAAAAAAGAAGTTAGAAAGAAGTAAGAAAGAAGTAAGAAAGAAAGAAGTAATAAAGAAGTAAGAAAGAAGTAAGAAAGAAGTTTGAAAGAAGTAAGAAGGAATGAAGAAAGAAGTAAGAAAGAAGTAAGAAAGATGTAAGAAAGAAAGAAGAAAGAAGTAAGGAAGAAGAAAGAAAGAAGAATGAAAGAAGTAAGGATAAGCAAGAAAGAAAGAAGTAAGAAAGAAGTAAGAAAGAAGTTAGAAAGAAGTAAGAAAGAAGTAAGAAAGAAGTTAGAAAGAAGTAAGAAATAAGTAAGAAAGAAGTAAGAAAGAAGTAAGAAAGAAGTAAGAAAGAAAGAAGTAAGAAAGAAGTAAGAAAGAAGTAAGAAAGAAGTAAGAAAGAAGTAAGAATGAGGTAAGGAAGAAAGAAGTAAGAAAGAAGTAAGAAAGAAGTATGAAAGAAGTAAGAAAGAAGAAAGAAAGAAGTAAGAAAGAAGTAAGAAAGAAGTAAGAAAGAAGTAAGAAAGAAAGAAGAAAGAAGAAAGAAGAAAGAAGTAAGAAAGAAGTAAGAAAGAAGTAAGAAAGAAGTAAGAAAGAAGTAAGAAGGAATGAAGAAAGAAGTAAGAAAGAAGTAAGAAAGAAGAAAGAAAGAAGTAAGAAAGAAGAAAGAAAGAAGTAAGCAAGAAGTAACAAAGACGTAAGAAAGAAAGAAGAAAGAAGTAAGAAAGATGTAAGAAAGAAGTAAGAAAGAAGTAAGAAAGAAGAAAAAAGAGGTTAGAAAGAAGTATGAAAGAAGTAAGCAAGAAGAAAGAAAGAAGTAAGAAAGAAGTAAGAAAGAAGTAAAAAAGAAGTAAGAAAGAAGTAAGAAAGAAAGAAGAAAGAAGTAAGAAAGAAGTAAGAAAGAAGTAAGAAAGAAGTAAGAAAGAAGGAAGAAAGAAAGAAGAAAGAAGTAAGAAAGAAGTAAGAAAGAAGTAAGAAAGAAGTAAGAAAAAAGAAAAAAGAAGTTAGAAAGAAGTAATAAAGAAGTAAGAAAGAAGTAAGAAAGAAAGAAGTAATAAAGAAGTAAGAAATAAGTAAGAAAGAAGTTTGAAAGAAGTAAGAAGGAATAAAGAAAGAAGTAAGAAAGAAGTAAGAAAGAAGTAAGAAAGAAGTAAGAAAGAAATAAGAAAGATGTAAGAAAGAAAGTAGAAAGAAGTAAGGAAGAAGAAAGAAAGAAGAATGAAAGAAGTAAGGATAAGCAAGAAAGAAAGAAGTAAGAAAGAAGTAAGAAAGAAGTTAGAAAGAAGTAAGAAAGAAGTAAGAAAGAAGTTAGAAAGAAGTAAGAAATAAGTAAGAAAGAAGTAAGAAAGAAGTAAGAAAGAAGTAAGAAAGAAAGAAGTAAGAAAGAAGTAAGAAAGAAGTAAGAAAGAAGTAAGAAAGAAGTAAGAAAGAGGTAAGGAAGAAAGAAGTAAGAAAGAAGTAAGAAAGAAGTATGAAAGAAGTAAGAAAGAAGAAAGAAAGAAGTAAGAAAGAAGTAAGAAAGAAGTAAGAAAGAAGTAAGAAAGAAAGAAGAAAGAAGAAAGAAGAAAGAAGTAAGAAAGAAGTAAGAAAGAAGTAAGAAAGAAGTAAGAAGGAATGAAGAAAGAAGTAAGAAAGAAGTAAGAAAGAAGAAAGAAAGAAGTAAGAAAGAAGAAAGAAAGAAGTAAGCAAGAAGTAAGAAAGAAGTAATAAAGAAGTTAGAAAGAAAGAAGAAAGAAGTAAGAAAGAAGTAAGAAAGAAGTAAGAAAGAAGTAAGAAAGAAGAAAAAAGAGGTTAGAAAGAAGTAAGAAAGAAGTAAAAAAGAAGTAAGAAAGAAGTAAGAAAGAAAGAAGAAAGAAGTAAGAAAGAAGTAAGAAAGAAGTAAGAAAGAAGAAAGAAAGAAGAAAGAAGTAAGAAAGAAAGAAGAAAGAAGTAAGAAAGAAGTAAGAAAGAAGTAAGAAAGAAGTAAGAAAGAAGAAAAAAGAAGTTAGAAAGAAGTAATAAAGAAGTAAGAAAGAAGTAAGAAAGAAAGAAGTAAGAAAGAAGTAAGAAAGAAGAAAGAAGTTTGAAAGAAGTAAGAAGGAATGAAGAAAGAAGTAAGAAAGAAGTAAGAAAGAAGTAAGAAAGAAGAAAGAAAGAAGTAAGAAGGAATGAAGAAAGAAGTAAGAAAGAAGAAAGAAAGAAGTATGAAAGAAGTAAGAAAGAAGTAAGACAGAAAGAAGTAAGAAAGAAGAAAGAAAGAAGTTACAAAGAAGTAAGAAAGAAGTAAGAAAGAAGTAAGAAAGAAGTAAGAAAGAAGTTAGAAAGAAGTAATAAAGAAGTAAGAAAGAAGTAAGAAAGAAAGAAGTAATAAAGAAGTAAGAAAGAAGTAAGAAAGAAGTAAGAAAGAAGTAAGAAAGAAGTAAGAAAGAAGTAAGAAAGAAGTTAGAAAGAAGTAAGAAAGAAGTAAGAAAGAAGTAAGAAAGAAGTAAGAAAGAAGTAAGAAAGAAGTAAGAAAGAAGTAAGAAAGAAGTAAGAAAGAAGTTAGAAAGAAGTAAGAAAGAAGTAAGAAAGAAGTAAGAAAGAAGTAAGAAAGAAGTAAGAAAGAAGTAAGAAAGAAGTAAGAAAGAAAGAAGTAAGAAAGAAGTAAGAAAGAGGTAAGAAAGAAGAAAAAAGAAGTTAGAAAGAAGTAAGAAAGAAGTAAGAAAGAAGTAAGAAAGAAGAAAGAAAGAAGTAAGAGGGAAGTAAGAAAGAAAGAAGAAAGAAGTAAGAAAGAAGTATGAAAGAAGTAAGAAAGAAGAAAGAAAGAATTAAGAAAGGAGTAAGAAAGAAGTAAGAAAGAAGGAAGAAAGAAGAAAGAAGAAAGAAAGAAGTAAGAAAGAAGTAAGAAAGAAGTAAGAAAGAAGTAGGAAAGAAGTTAGAAAGAAGTAAGAAAGAAGTAAGAAAGAAGTAAGAAAGAAGTAAGAAAGAAGTAAGAAAGAAGAAAAAAGAAGTTAGAAAGAAGTAATAAAGAAGTAATAAAGAAGTAAGAAAGAAGTAAGAAAGAAATAAGAAAGAAGTAAGAAAGCAGTAAGAAAGAAGTAAGAAAGAAGAAAGAAAGAAGTAAGAAGGAATGAAGAAAGAACTAAGAAAGAAGAAAGAAAGAATGAAGAAAGAAGTAAGAAAGAAGTAAGAAAGAAGTACGAAAGAAGTAAGAAAGAAGTAAGAAAGAAGTAAGAAAGAAGAAAGAAAGAAGTAAGCAAGAAGTAAGAAAGACGTAAGAAAGAAGTAAGAAAGAAGTAAGAAAGAAGTAAGAAAGAAGAAAAAAGAAGTTAGAAAGAAGTAATAAAGAATTAAGAAAGAAGTAAGAAAGAAAGAAGTAAGAAAGAAGTAAGAAAGAAGTAAGAAAGAAGATTGAAAGAAGGAAGAAGGAATGAAGAAAGAAGTAAGAAAGAAGTAAGAAAGAAAGAAGAAAGAAGTAAGAAAGAAGTAAGAAAGGAGTAAGAAAGAAGTAAGAAGGAATGAAGAAAGAAGTAGGAAAGTAGTAAGAAAGAAGTAAGAAAGATGTAAGAAAGAAAGAAGAAAGAAGTAAGGAATAAGAAAGAAAGAAGTATGAAAGAAGTAAGAAAGAAGCAAGAAAGAAAGAAGTAAGAAGGAAGTAAGAAAGAAGTTAGAAAGAAGTAAGAAAGAAGTAAGAAAGAAGTTAGAAAGAAGTAAGAAATAAGTAAGAAAGAAGTATAGAAAGAAGTAAGAAATAAGTAAGAAAGAAAGAAGTAAGAAAGAATTAAGAAAGAAGTAAGAAAGAAGTAAGAAGAAAGAAAGAAGTAAGAAAGAAGTAAGAAAGAAGTTAGAAAGAAGCAAGAAAGAACTAAGAAAGAAGTAAGAAAGAAAGAAGAAAGAAGTAAGAAAGAAGTATGAAAGAAGTAAGAAAGAATTAAGAAAGAAAGAAGAAAGAAAGAAGTAAGAAAGAAGTAAGAAAGAAGTTAGAAAGAAGTAAGAAAGAAGTAAGAAAGAAGTTAGAAACAAGTAAGAAATAAGTAAGAAATAAGTAAGAAAGAAGTAAGAAAGAAGTAAGAAAGAAAGAAGTAAGAAAGAAGTAAGAAAGAAGTAAGAAAGAAGTAAGAAAGAAGAAAAAAGAAGTTAGAAAGAAGTAAGAAAGAAGTAAGAAAGAAGAAAGAAAGAAGTAAGAAGAAAGAAAGAAGTAAGAAAGAAGTAAGAAAGAAGTAAGAAAGAAGTTAGAAAGAAGCAAGAAAGAAGTAAGAAAGAATTAAGAAAGAAAGAAGAAAGAAGTAAGAAAGAAGTATGAAAGAAGTAAGAAAGAATTAAGAAAGAAAGAAGAAAGAAAGAAGTAAGAAAGAAGTAAGAAAGAAGTTAGAAAGAAGTAAGAAAGAAGTAAGAAAGAAGTTAAAAACAAGTAAGAAATAAGTAAGAAAGAAGTAAGAAAGAAGTAAGAAAGAAGAAAGAAAGAAGTAAGAAAGAAGTAAGAAAGAAGAAAGAAGAAAAAAGAAGTTAGAAAGAAGTAAGAAAGAAGTAAGAAAGAAGTAAGAAAGAAGTATGAAAGAAGTAAGAAAGAAGAAAGAAAGAAGAAAGAAGAAAGAAAGAAGTAAGAAAGAAGTAAGAAAGAAGTAAGAAAGAAGTAAGAAGGAACGAAGAAAGAAGTAAGAAAGAAGTAGGAAAGAAGTTAGAAAGAAGTAAGAAAGAAGTAAGAAAGAAGTAAGAAAGAAGTAAGAAAGTAGTAAGAAAAAAGAAGAAAGAAGTAAGAAAGAAGAAAGAATTATGAAAGAAGTAAGAAAGAAGTAAGAAAGAAAGAAGTAAGAAAGAAGTAAGAAAGAAGTAAGAAAGAAGCAAGAAAGAAGTTAGAAAGAAGTAAGAAAGAAGTAAGAAAGAAGATAGAAAGAAGTAAGAAATAAGTAAGAAAGAAGTAAGAAAGAAGTAAGAAAGAAAGAAGAAAGAAAGAAGAAAGAAAGAAGTAAGAAAGAAGTAAGAAAGAAGAAAAAAGAAGTTAGAAAGAAGTAAGAGAGAAGTAAGAAAGAAGTAAGAAAGAAGAAGGAAAGAAGAAAGAAAGAAGTAAGAAAGAAGTAAGAAAGAAGTAAGAAAGAAGTAAGAAAGAAGTAAGAAAGAAGAAAGAAAGAAGAAAGAAGTAAGAAAGAAGTAAGAAAGAAGTAAGAAAGAAGTAAGAAAGAAGAATGAAAGAAGTAAGAAAGAAGTATGAAAGAAGTAAGAAAGAAGAATGAAAGAAGTAAGAAAGAAGTAAGAAAGAAGTAAGAAAGAAATAAGAAAGAAAGAAGAAAGAAGAAAGAAAGAAGTAAGCAAGAAGTAAGAAAGAAGTAAGAAAGAAGTAAGAAGGAATGAATAAAGAAGTAAGAAAGAAGTAAGAAAGAAGTAAGGAAGAAAGAAGTAAGATAGAAGTAAGAAAGAAGAAAAAAAGAAGTAAGAAAGAAGTAAGAAAGAAAGAAGAAAGAAGTAAGAAAGAAGTAAGAAAGAAGTAAGAAAGAAAGAAGAAAGAAGAAAGAAGAAAGAAGTAAGAAAGAAGTAAGAAAGAAGTAAGAAAGAAGTAAGCAAGAAGTAAGAAAGAAGTAAGAAAGAAGTTAGAAAGAAAGAAGAAAGAAGTAAGAAAGAAGTAAGAAAGAAGTAAGAAAGAAGTAAGAAAGAAGAAAAAAGAGGTTAGAAAGAAGTAAGAAAGAAGTAAAAAAGAAGTAAGAAAGAAGTAAGAAAGAAAGAAGAAAGAAGTAAGAAAGAAGTAAGAAAGAAGAAAGAAAGAAGTAAGAAAGAAGTAAGAAAGAAAGAAGAAAGAAGTAAGAAAGAAGTAAGAAAGAAGTAAGAAAGAAGTAAGAAAGAAGAAAAATGAAGTTAGAAAGAAGTAATAAAGAAGTAAGAAAGAAGTAAGAAAGAAAGAAGTAAGAAAGAAGTAAGAAAGAAGAAAGAAGTTTGAAAGAAGTAAGAAGGAATGAAGAAAGAAGTAAGAAAGAAGTAAGAAAGAAGTAAGAAAGAAGTAAGAAGGAATGAAGAAAGAAGTAAGAAAGAAGTAAGAAAGAATTAAGAAAGAAGTAAGAAAGAAGTAAGAAAGAAGTAAGAAAGATATAAGAAAGAAAGAAGAAAGAAGTAAGGAAGAAGAAAGAAAGAAGTATGAAAGAAGTAAGAAAGAAGTAAGAAAGAAAGAAGTAAGAAAGAAGTAAGAAAGAAGAAAGAAAGAAGTAAGAAAGAAGAAAGAAAGAAGTAAGAAAGAAGTAAGAAAGAAGAAAGAAGTAAGAAAGAAAGAAGAAAGAAGTAAGAAAGAAGTAAGAAAGAAGAAAGAAAGAAGTAAGAAGGAATGAAGAAAAGTAAGAAAGAAGAAAGAAAGAAGTATGAAAGAAGTAAGAAAGAAGTGAGACAGAAAGAAGTAAGAAAGAAGAAAGAAAGAAGTTAGAAAGAAGTAAGAAAGAAGTAAGAAAGAAGTAAGAAAGAAGTAAGAAAGAAGTAAGAAAGAAGTAAGAAAGAAGTAAGAAAGAGGTAAGAAAGAAGAAAAAAGCAGTTAGAAAGAAGTAAGAAAGAAGAAAGAAGTTTGAAAGAAGTAAGAAGGAATGAAGAAAGAAGTAAGAAAGAAGTAAGAAAGAAGTAAGAAAGAAGTAAGAAAGAAGTAAGAAGGAATGAAGAAAGAAGTAAGAAAGAAGTAAGAAAGAAGTAAGAAAGAAGTAAGAAAGAAGAAAGAAAGGAAGAAGAAAGAAGTAAGAAAGAAGTTAGAAAGAAGTAAGAAAGAAGTAAGAAAGAAGTTAGAAAGAATTTAGAAATAAGTAAGAAAGAAGTAAGAAAGAAGTAAGAAAGAAGTAAGAAAGAAAGAAGTAAGAAAGAAGTAAGAAAGAAGTAAGAAAGAAGAAAAAAGAAGTTAGAAACAAGTAAGAAAGAAGTAAGAAAGAAGTAAGAAAGAAGAAAGAAAGAAGAAAGAAAGAAAGAAGAAAGAAGTAAGAAAGAAGTAAGAAAGAAGTAAGAAAGAAGAAAGAAAGAAGTAAGAAAGAAGTAAGAAAGAAGAAAAAAGAGGTTAGAAAGAAGTATGAAAGAAGTAAGCAAGAAGAAAGAAAGAAGTAAGAAAGAAGTAAGAAAGAAGTAAAAAAGAAGTAAGAAAGAAGTAAGAAAGAAAGAAGAAAGAAGTAAGAAAGAAGTAAGAAAGAAGTAAGAAAGAAAGAAGTAAGAAAGAAGTAAGAAAGAAGTAAGAAAGAAGAAAAAGAAGTTAGAAACAAGTAAGAAAGAAGTAAGAAAGAAGTAAGAAAGAAGTAAGAAAGAAGAAAGAAGTAAGAAAGAAAGAAGTAGGAAAGAAGTAAGAAAGAAGTAAGAAAGAAGTAAGAAAGAAGTAAGAGAGAAGAAAGAAAGAAGTAAGAAAGAAGAAAGAAAGAAGTAAGAAAGAAGTAAGAAAGAAAGAAGAAAGAAGTAAGAAAGAAGTAAGAAAGAAGTAAGAAGGAATGAAGAAAGAAATAAGAAAGAAGAAAGAAAGAAGTATGAAAGTAAAAAGAAAGAAGTAAGAAAGAAAGAAGTGAGAAAGAAGTAAGAAAGAAGTGAGAAAGAAGTAAGAAAGAAGTAAGAAAGAAGTAAGAAAGAAGTAAGAAAGAAGTAAGAAAGAAAGAATTAAGAAAGAAGTAAGAAAGAAGTAAGAAAGAAGTAAGAAAGAAGTAAGAAAGAAGAATAAAGAACTTAGAAAGAAGTAAGAAAGAAGTAAGAAAGAGGTAAGAAAGAAGTAAGAAAGAAGTAAGAAAGAAGTAAGAAAGAAAGAAGTAAGAAAGAAGTATGAAAGAAGTAAGAAAGAAGTATGAAAGAAGTAAGAAAGAAGTAAGAAAGAAGTTAGAAAGAAGTAAGAAATAAGTAAGAAAGAAGTAAGAAAGAAGTAAGAAAGAAGTAAGAAAGAAGTAAGAAAGAAGTAAGAAAGAAAGAAGAAAGAAGTTAGAAAGAAGTAAGAAAGAAGTAAGAAAGAAGTAAGAAAGAAGTAATAAAGAAGTAAGAAAGAAGTAATAAAGAAGTAAGAAAGAAGTAAGAAAGAAAGAAGTAAGAAAGAAGAAAGAAAGAAATAATAAAGAAGTAAGAAAGAGGTAAGAAAGAAGTAAGAAAGAAGTAAGAAGGAATGAAGAAAGAAGTAAGAAAGAAGTAAGAAAGAAGAAAGAAAGAAGTAAGAAAGAAGTAAGAAAGAAGTAAGAGAGAAAGAAGAAAAAAGTAAGAAAGAAGTAAGAAAGAAGTAAGAAAGAAGAAAAAAGAAGTTAGAAAGAAGTAAGAAAGAAGTAAGAAAGAAGTAAGAAAGAAGTAATAAAGAAGTAAGAAAGAAGTAAGAAAGAAAGAAGTAAGAAAGAAGAAAGAAAGAAATAATAAAGAAGTAAGAAAGAGGTAAGAAAGAAGTAAGAAAGAAGTAAGAAGGAATGAAGAAAGAAGTAAGAAAGAAGTAAGAAAGAAGTAAGAAAGAAGTAAGAAAGAAGTAAGAAAGAAGTAAGAAGGAATGAAGAAAGAAGTAAGAAAGAACTAAGAAAGAAGTAAGAAAGAAGTAAGAAAGAAAGAAGTAATAAAGAAGTAAGAAAGAAGTAAGAAAGAAGTAAGAAAGAAGAAAAAAGAAGTTAGAAAGAAGTAAGAAAGAAGTAAGAAAGAAGTAAGAAAGAAGTATGAAAGAAGTAAGAAAGAAGAAAGAAAGAAGAAAGAAGAAAGAAAGAAGTAAGAAAGAAGTAAGAAAGAAGTAAGAAAGAAGTAAGAAGGAATGAAGAAAGAAGTAAGAAAGAAGTAAGAAGGAATGAAGAAAGAGGTAAGAAAGAAGTAAGAAAGAAGTACGAAAGAAGTAAGAAAGAAGTAAGAAAGAAGAAAGAAAGAAGTAAGAAAGAAGTAAGAAAGAAAGAAGAAAGAAGTAAGAAAGAAGTAAGAAAGAAGTAAGAAAGAAGAAAAAAGAAGTTAGAAAGAAGTAATAAAGAATTAAGAAAGAAGTAAGAAAGAAAGAAGTAAGAAAGAAGTAAGAAAGAAGTAAGAAAGAAGATTGAAAGAAGGAAGAAGGAATGAAGAAAGAAGTAAGAAAGAAGTAAGAAAGAAAGAAGAAAGAAGTAAGAAAGAAGTAAGAAAGAAGTAAGAAAGAAGTAAGAAAGAAGAAAAAAGAAGTTAGAAAGAAGTAATAAAGAATTAAGAAAGAAGTAAGAAAGAAAGAAGTAAGAAAGAAGTAAGAAAGAAGTAAGAAAGATGTAAGAAAGAAAGAAGAAAGAAGTAAGGAATAAGAAAGAAAGAAGTATGAAAGAAGTAAGAAAGAAGCAAGAAAGAAAGAAGTAAGAAGGAAGTAAGAAAGAAGTTAGAAAGAAGTAAGAAAGAAGTAAGAAAGAAGTTAGAAAGAAGTAAGAAATAAGTAAGAAAGAAGTAAGAAAGAAGTAACAAATAAGTAAGAAAGAAAGACGTAAGAAAGAATTAAGAAAGAAGTAAGAAAGAAGTAAGAAGAAAGAAAGAAGTAAGAAAGAAGTAAGAAAGAAGTAAGAAAGAAGTTAGAAAGAAGCAAGAATGAAGTAAGAAAGAAGTAAGAATGAAAGAAGAAAGAAGTAAGAAAGAAGTATGAAAGAAGTAAGAAAGAATTAAGAAAGAAAGAAGAAAGAAAGAAGTAAGAAAGAAGTAAGAAAGAAGTTAGAAAGAAGTAAGAAAGAAGTAAGAAAGAAGTTAGAAACAAGTAAGAAATAAGTAAGAAATAAGTAAGAATGAAGTAAGAAAGAAGTAAGAAAGAAAGAAGTAAGAAAGAAGTAAGAAAGAAGTAAGAAAGAAGTAAGAAAGAAGAAAAAAGAAGTTAGAAAGAAGTAAGAAAGAAGTAAGAAAGAAGAAAGAAAGAAGTAAGAAGAAAGAAAGAAGTAAGAAAGAAGTAAGAAAGAAGTAAGAAAGAAGTTAGAAAGAAGCAAGAAAGAAGTAAGAAAGAAGTAAGAAAGAAAGAGGAAAGAAGTAAGAAAGAAGTAAGAAAGAAGTAAGAAAGAAGTAAGAAAGAAGTAATAAAGAAGTAAGAAATAAGTAAGAAAGAAAGAAATAAGAAAGAAGAAAGAAAGAAATAATAAAGAAGTAAGAAAGAGGTAAGAAAGAAGTAAGAAAGAAGTAAGAAGGAATGAAGAAAGAAGTAAGAAAGAAGTAAGAAAGAAGAAAGAAAGAAGTAAGAAAGAAGTAAGAAAGAAGTAAGAAAGAAGTAAGAGAGAAAGAAGAAAAAAGTAAGAAAGAAGTAAGAAAGAAGTAAGAAAGAAGGAAAAAGAAGTTAGAAAGAAGTAAGAAAGCAGTAAGAAAGAAGTAAGAAAGAAGTAATAAAGAAGTAAGAAAGAAGTAAGAAAGAAAGAAGTAAGAAAGAAGAAAGAAAGAAATAATAAAGAAGTAAGAAAGAGTTAAGAAAGAAGTAAGAAAGAAGTAAGAAGGAATGAAGAAAGAAGTAAGAAAGAAGTAAGAAAGAAGTAAGAAAGAAGTAAGAAAGAAGTAAGAAAGAAGTAAGAAGGAATGAAGAAAGAAGTAAGAAAGAAGTAAGAAAGAAGTAAGAAAGAAGTAAGAAAGAAAGAAGTAATAAAGAAGTAAGAAAGAAGTAAGAAAGAAGTAAGAAAGAAGAAAAAAGAAGTTAGAAAGAAGTAAGAAAGAAGTAAGAAAGAAGTAAGAAAGAAGTATGAAAGAAGTAAGAAAGAAGAAAGAAAGAAGAAAGAAGAAAGAAAGAAGTAAGAAAGAAGAAAGAAAGAAGTAAGAAAGAAGTAAGAAGGAATGAAGAAAGAAGTAAGAAAGAAGTAAGAAGGAATGAAGAAAGAAGTAAGAAAGAAGTAAGAAAGAAGTACGAAAGAAGTAAGAAAGAAGTAAGAAAGAAGAAAGAAAGAAGTAAGAAAGAAGTAAGAAAGAAAGAAGAAAGAAGTAAGAAAGAAGTAAGAAAGAAGTAAGAAAGAAGTAAGAAAGAAGTAATAAAGAAGTAAGAAAGAAGTAAGAAAGAAAGAAGTAAGAAAGAAGAAAGAAAGAAATAATAAAGAAGTAAGAAAGAGGTAAGAAAGAAGTAAGAAAGAAGTAAGAAGGAATGAAGAAAGAAGTAAGAAAGAAGTAAGAAAGAAGTAAGAAAGAAGTAAGAAAGAAGTAAGAAGGAATGAAGAAAGAAGTAAGAAAGAACTAAGAAAGAAGTAAGAAAGAAGTAAGAAAGAAAGAAGTAATAAAGAAGTAAGAAAGAAGTAAGAAAGAAGTAAGAAAGAAGAAAAAAGAAGTTAGAAAGAAGTAAGAAAGAAGTAAGAAAGAAGTAAGAAAGAAGTATGAAAGAAGTAAGAAAGAAGAAAGAAAGAAGAAAGAAGAAAGAAAGAAGTAAGAAAGAAGTAAGAAAGAAGTAAGAAAGAAGTAAGAAGGAATGAAGAAAGAAGTAAGAAAGAAGTAAGAAGGAATGAAGAAAGAAGTAAGAAAGAAGTAAGAAAGAAGTACGAAAGAAGTAAGAAAGAAGTAAGAAAGAAGAAAGAAAGAAGTAAGAAAGAAGTAAGAAAGAAAGAAGAAAGAAGTAAGAAAGAAGTAAGAAAGAAGTAAGAAAGAAGAAAAAAGATGTTAGAAAGAAGTAATAAAGAATTAAGAAAGAAGTAAGAAAGAAAGAAGTAAGAAAGAAGTAAGAAAGAAGTAAGAAAGAAGATTGAAAGAAGGAAGAAGGAATGAAGAAAGAAGTAAGAAAGAAGTAAGAAAGAAAGAAGAAAGAAGTAAGAAAGAAGTAAGAAAGAAGTAAGAAAGAAGTAAGAAAGAAGAAAAAAGAAGTTAGAAAGAAGTAATAAAGAATTAAGAAAGAAGTAAGAAAGAAAGAAGTAAGAAAGAAGTAAGAAAGAAGTAAGAAAGAAGTAAGAAAGAAGTAAGAAGGAATGAAGAAAGAAGTAGGAAAGTAGTAAGAAAGAAGTAAGAAAGATGTAAGAAAGAAAGAAGAAAGAAGTAAGGAATAAGAAAGAAAGAAGTATGAAAGAAGTAAGAAAGAAGCAAGAAAGAAAGAAGTAAGAAGGAAGTAAGAAAGAAGTTAGAAAGAAGTAAGAAAGAAGTAAGAAAGAAGTTAGAAAGAAGTAAGAAATAAGTAAGAAAGAAGTAAGAAAGAAGTAACAAATAAGTAAGAAAGAAAGACGTAAGCAAGAATTAAGAAAGAAGTAAGAAAGAAGTAAGAAGAAAGAAAGAAGTAAGAAAGAAGTAAGAAAGAAGTAAGAAAGAAGTTAGAAAGAAGCAAGAAAGAAGTAAGAAAGAAGTAAGAATGAAAGAAGAAAGAAGTAAGAAAGAAGTATGAAAGAAGTAAGAAAGAATTAAGAAAGAAAGAAGAAAGAAAGAAGTAAGAAAGAAGAAAAAAGAAGTTAGAAAGAAGTAAGAAAGAAGTTAGAAACAAGTAAGAAATAAGTAAGAAATAAGTAAGAATGAAGTAAGAAAGAAGTAAGAAAGAAAGAAGTAAGAAAGAAGTAAGAAAGAAGTAAGAAAGAAGTAAGAAAGAAGAAAAAAGAAGTTAGAAAGAAGTAAGAAAGAAGTAAGAAAGAAGAAAGAAAGAAGTAAGAAGAAAGAAAGAAGTAAGAAAGAAGTAAGAAAGAAGTAAGAAAGAAGTTAGAAAGAAGTAAGAAGGAATGAAGAAAGAAGTAAGAAAGAAGTAAGAAAGAAGAAAGAAAGAAGTAAGAAAGAAGAAAGAAAGAAGTAAGCAAGAAGTAACAAAGACGTAAGAAAGAAAGAAGAAAGAAGTAAGAAAGATGTAAGAAAGAAGTAAGAAAGAAGTAAGAAAGAAGAAAAAAGAGGTTAGAAAGAAGTATGAAAGAAGTAAGCAAGAAGAAAGAAAGAAGTAAGAAAGAAGTAAGAAAGAAGTAAAAAAGAAGTAAGAAAGAAGTAAGAAAGAAAGAAGAAAGAAGTAAGAAAGAAGTAAGAAAGAAGTAAGAAAGAAGTAAGAAAGAAGGAAGAAAGAAAGAAGAAAGAAGTAAGAAAGAAGTAAGAAAGAAGTAAGAAAGAAGTAAGAAAAAAGAAAAAAGAAGTTAGAAAGAAGTAATAAAGAAGTAAGAAAGAAGTAAGAAAGAAAGAAGTAATAAAGAAGTAAGAAAGAAGTAAGAAAGAAGTAAGAAAGAAGTAAGAAAGAAATAAGAAAGATGTAAGAAAGAAAGTAGAAAGAAGTAAGGAAGAAGAAAGAAAGAAGAATGAAAGAAGTAAGGATAAGCAAGAAAGAAAGAAGTAAGAAAGAAGTAAGAAAGAAGTTAGAAAGAAGTAAGAAAGAAGTAAGAAAGAAGTTAGAAAGAAGTAAGAAATAAGTAAGAAAGAAGTAAGAAAGAAGTAAGAAAGAAGTAAGAAAGAAAGAAGTAAGAAAGAAGTAAGAAAGAAGTAAGAAAGAAGTAAGAAAGAAGTAAGAAAGAGGTAAGGAAGAAAGAAGTAAGAAACAAGTAAGAAAGAAGTATGAAAGAAGTAAGAAAGAAGAAAGAAAGAAGAAAGAAGAAAGAAGTAAGAAAGAAGTAAGAAAGAAGTAAGAAAGAAGAAAGAAAGAAGTAAGAAAGAAGTAAGAAAGAAGAAAAAAGAGGTTAGAAAGAAGTATGAAAGAAGTAAGCAAGAAGAAAGAAAGAAGTAAGAAAGAAGTAAGAAAGAAGTAAAAAAGAAGTAAGAAAGAAGTAAGAAAGAAAGAAGAAAGAAGTAAGAAAGAAGTAAGAAAGAAGTAAGAAAGAAAGAAGTAAGAAAGAAGTAAGAAAGAAGTAAGAAAGAAGAAAAAAGAAGTTAGAAACAAGTAAGAAAGAAGTAAGAAAGAAGTAAGAAAGAAGTAAGAAAGAAGAAAGAAGTAAGAAAGAAAGAAGTAGGAAAGAAGTAAGAAAGAAGTAAGAAAGAAGTAAGAAAGAAGTAAGAGAGAAGAAAGAAAGAAGTAAGAAAGAAGAAAGAAAGAAGTAAGAAAGAAGTAAGAAAGAAAGAAGAAAGAAGTAAGAAAGAAGTAAGAAAGAAGTAAGAAGGAATGAAGAAAGAAATAAGAAAGAAGAAAGAAAGAAGTATGAAAGTAAAAAGAAAGAAGTAAGAAAGAAAGAAGTGAGAAAGAAGTAAGAAAGAAGTGAGAAAGAAGTAAGAAAGAAGTAAGAAAGAAGTAAGAAAGAAGTAAGAAAGAAGTAAGAAAGAAAGAATTAAGAAAGAAGTAAGAAAGAAGTAAGAAAGAAGTAAGAAAGAAGTAAGAAAGAAGAATAAAGAACTTAGAAAGAAGTAAGAAAGAAGTAAGAAAGAGGTAAGAAAGAAGTAAGAAAGAAGTAAGAAAGAAGTAAGAAAGAAAGAAGTAAGAAAGAAGTATGAAAGAAGTAAGAAAGAAGTATGAAAGAAGTAAGAAAGAAGTAAGAAAGAAGTTAGAAAGAAGTAAGAAATAAGTAAGAAAGAAGTAAGAAAGAAGTAAGAAAGAAGTAAGAAAGAAGTAAGAAAGAAGTAAGAAAGAAAGAAGAAAGAAGTTAGAAAGAAGTAAGAAAGAAGTAAGAAAGAAGTAAGAAAGAAGTAATAAAGAAGTAAGAAAGAAGTAATAAAGAAGTAAGAAAGAAGTAAGAAAGAAAGAAGTAAGAAAGAAGAAAGAAAGAAATAATAAAGAAGTAAGAAAGAGGTAAGAAAGAAGTAAGAAAGAAGTAAGAAGGAATGAAGAAAGAAGTAAGAAAGAAGTAAGAAAGAAGAAAGAAAGAAGTAAGAAAGAAGTAAGAAAGAAGTAAGAGAGAAAGAAGAAAAAAGTAAGAAAGAAGTAAGAAAGAAGTAAGAAAGAAGAAAAAAGAAGTTAGAAAGAAGTAAGAAAGAAGTAAGAAAGAAGTAAGAAAGAAGTAATAAAGAAGTAAGAAAGAAGTAAGAAAGAAAGAAGTAAGAAAGAAGAAAGAAAGAAATAATAAAGAAGTAAGAAAGAGGTAAGAAAGAAGTAAGAAAGAAGTAAGAAGGAATGAAGAAAGAAGTAAGAAAGAAGTAAGAAAGAAGTAAGAAAGAAGTAAGAAAGAAGTAAGAAAGAAGTAAGAAGGAATGAAGAAAGAAGTAAGAAAGAACTAAGAAAGAAGTAAGAAAGAAGTAAGAAAGAAAGAAGTAATAAAGAAGTAAGAAAGAAGTAAGAAAGAAGTAAGAAAGAAGAAAAAAGAAGTTAGAAAGAAGTAAGAAAGAAGTAAGAAAGAAGTAAGAAAGAAGTATGAAAGAAGTAAGAAAGAAGAAAGAAAGAAGAAAGAAGAAAGAAAGAAGTAAGAAAGAAGTAAGAAAGAAGTAAGAAAGAAGTAAGAAGGAATGAAGAAAGAAGTAAGAAAGAAGTAAGAAGGAATGAAGAAAGAGGTAAGAAAGAAGTAAGAAAGAAGTACGAAAGAAGTAAGAAAGAAGTAAGAAAGAAGAAAGAAAGAAGTAAGAAAGAAGTAAGAAAGAAAGAAGAAAGAAGTAAGAAAGAAGTAAGAAAGAAGTAAGAAAGAAGAAAAAAGAAGTTAGAAAGAAGTAATAAAGAATTAAGAAAGAAGTAAGAAAGAAAGAAGTAAGAAAGAAGTAAGAAAGAAGTAAGAAAGAAGATTGAAAGAAGGAAGAAGGAATGAAGAAAGAAGTAAGAAAGAAGTAAGAAAGAAAGAAGAAAGAAGTAAGAAAGAAGTAAGAAAGAAGTAAGAAAGAAGTAAGAAAGAAGAAAAAAGAAGTTAGAAAGAAGTAATAAAGAATTAAGAAAGAAGTAAGAAAGAAAGAAGTAAGAAAGAAGTAAGAAAGAAGTAAGAAAGATGTAAGAAAGAAAGAAGAAAGAAGTAAGGAATAAGAAAGAAAGAAGTATGAAAGAAGTAAGAAAGAAGCAAGAAAGAAAGAAGTAAGAAGGAAGTAAGAAAGAAGTTAGAAAGAAGTAAGAAAGAAGTAAGAAAGAAGTTAGAAAGAAGTAAGAAATAAGTAAGAAAGAAGTAAGAAAGAAGTAACAAATAAGTAAGAAAGAAAGACGTAAGAAAGAATTAAGAAAGAAGTAAGAAAGAAGTAAGAAGAAAGAAAGAAGTAAGAAAGAAGTAAGAAAGAAGTAAGAAAGAAGTTAGAAAGAAGCAAGAATGAAGTAAGAAAGAAGTAAGAATGAAAGAAGAAAGAAGTAAGAAAGAAGTATGAAAGAAGTAAGAAAGAATTAAGAAAGAAAGAAGAAAGAAAGAAGTAAGAAAGAAGTAAGAAAGAAGTTAGAAAGAAGTAAGAAAGAAGTAAGAAAGAAGTTAGAAACAAGTAAGAAATAAGTAAGAAATAAGTAAGAATGAAGTAAGAAAGAAGTAAGAAAGAAAGAAGTAAGAAAGAAGTAAGAAAGAAGTAAGAAAGAAGTAAGAAAGAAGAAAAAAGAAGTTAGAAAGAAGTAAGAAAGAAGTAAGAAAGAAGAAAGAAAGAAGTAAGAAGAAAGAAAGAAGTAAGAAAGAAGTAAGAAAGAAGTAAGAAAGAAGTTAGAAAGAAGCAAGAAAGAAGTAAGAAAGAAGTAAGAAAGAAAGAGGAAAGAAGTAAGAAAGAAGTAAGAAAGAAGTAAGAAAGAAGTAAGAAAGAAGTAATAAAGAAGTAAGAAATAAGTAAGAAAGAAAGAAATAAGAAAGAAGAAAGAAAGAAATAATAAAGAAGTAAGAAAGAGGTAAGAAAGAAGTAAGAAAGAAGTAAGAAGGAATGAAGAAAGAAGTAAGAAAGAAGTAAGAAAGAAGAAAGAAAGAAGTAAGAAAGAAGTAAGAAAGAAGTAAGAAAGAAGTAAGAGAGAAAGAAGAAAAAAGTAAGAAAGAAGTAAGAAAGAAGTAAGAAAGAAGGAAAAAGAAGTTAGAAAGAAGTAAGAAAGCAGTAAGAAAGAAGTAAGAAAGAAGTAATAAAGAAGTAAGAAAGAAGTAAGAAAGAAAGAAGTAAGAAAGAAGAAAGAAAGAAATAATAAAGAAGTAAGAAAGAGTTAAGAAAGAAGTAAGAAAGAAGTAAGAAGGAATGAAGAAAGAAGTAAGAAAGAAGTAAGAAAGAAGTAAGAAAGAAGTAAGAAAGAAGTAAGAAAGAAGTAAGAAGGAATGAAGAAAGAAGTAAGAAAGAAGTAAGAAAGAAGTAAGAAAGAAGTAAGAAAGAAAGAAGTAATAAAGAAGTAAGAAAGAAGTAAGAAAGAAGTAAGAAAGAAGAAAAAAGAAGTTAGAAAGAAGTAAGAAAGAAGTAAGAAAGAAGTAAGAAAGAAGTATGAAAGAAGTAAGAAAGAAGAAAGAAAGAAGAAAGAAGAAAGAAAGAAGTAAGAAAGAAGAAAGAAAGAAGTAAGAAAGAAGTAAGAAGGAATGAAGAAAGAAGTAAGAAAGAAGTAAGAAGGAATGAAGAAAGAAGTAAGAAAGAAGTAAGAAAGAAGTACGAAAGAAGTAAGAAAGAAGTAAGAAAGAAGAAAGAAAGAAGTAAGAAAGAAGTAAGAAAGAAAGAAGAAAGAAGTAAGAAAGAAGTAAGAAAGAAGTAAGAAAGAAGTAAGAAAGAAGTAATAAAGAAGTAAGAAAGAAGTAAGAAAGAAAGAAGTAAGAAAGAAGAAAGAAAGAAATAATAAAGAAGTAAGAAAGAGGTAAGAAAGAAGTAAGAAAGAAGTAAGAAGGAATGAAGAAAGAAGTAAGAAAGAAGTAAGAAAGAAGTAAGAAAGAAGTAAGAAAGAAGTAAGAAGGAATGAAGAAAGAAGTAAGAAAGAACTAAGAAAGAAGTAAGAAAGAAGTAAGAAAGAAAGAAGTAATAAAGAAGTAAGAAAGAAGTAAGAAAGAAGTAAGAAAGAAGAAAAAAGAAGTTAGAAAGAAGTAAGAAAGAAGTAAGAAAGAAGTAAGAAAGAAGTATGAAAGAAGTAAGAAAGAAGAAAGAAAGAAGAAAGAAGAAAGAAAGAAGTAAGAAAGAAGTAAGAAAGAAGTAAGAAAGAAGTAAGAAGGAATGAAGAAAGAAGTAAGAAAGAAGTAAGAAGGAATGAAGAAAGAAGTAAGAAAGAAGTAAGAAAGAAGTACGAAAGAAGTAAGAAAGAAGTAAGAAAGAAGAAAGAAAGAAGTAAGAAAGAAGTAAGAAAGAAAGAAGAAAGAAGTAAGAAAGAAGTAAGAAAGAAGTAAGAAAGAAGAAAAAAGATGTTAGAAAGAAGTAATAAAGAATTAAGAAAGAAGTAAGAAAGAAAGAAGTAAGAAAGAAGTAAGAAAGAAGTAAGAAAGAAGATTGAAAGAAGGAAGAAGGAATGAAGAAAGAAGTAAGAAAGAAGTAAGAAAGAAAGAAGAAAGAAGTAAGAAAGAAGTAAGAAAGAAGTAAGAAAGAAGTAAGAAAGAAGAAAAAAGAAGTTAGAAAGAAGTAATAAAGAATTAAGAAAGAAGTAAGAAAGAAAGAAGTAAGAAAGAAGTAAGAAAGAAGTAAGAAAGAAGTAAGAAAGAAGTAAGAAGGAATGAAGAAAGAAGTAGGAAAGTAGTAAGAAAGAAGTAAGAAAGATGTAAGAAAGAAAGAAGAAAGAAGTAAGGAATAAGAAAGAAAGAAGTATGAAAGAAGTAAGAAAGAAGCAAGAAAGAAAGAAGTAAGAAGGAAGTAAGAAAGAAGTTAGAAAGAAGTAAGAAAGAAGTAAGAAAGAAGTTAGAAAGAAGTAAGAAATAAGTAAGAAAGAAGTAAGAAAGAAGTAACAAATAAGTAAGAAAGAAAGACGTAAGCAAGAATTAAGAAAGAAGTAAGAAAGAAGTAAGAAGAAAGAAAGAAGTAAGAAAGAAGTAAGAAAGAAGTAAGAAAGAAGTTAGAAAGAAGCAAGAAAGAAGTAAGAAAGAAGTAAGAATGAAAGAAGAAAGAAGTAAGAAAGAAGTATGAAAGAAGTAAGAAAGAATTAAGAAAGAAAGAAGAAAGAAAGAAGTAAGAAAGAAGAAAAAAGAAGTTAGAAAGAAGTAAGAAAGAAGTTAGAAACAAGTAAGAAATAAGTAAGAAATAAGTAAGAATGAAGTAAGAAAGAAGTAAGAAAGAAAGAAGTAAGAAAGAAGTAAGAAAGAAGTAAGAAAGAAGTAAGAAAGAAGAAAAAAGAAGTTAGAAAGAAGTAAGAAAGAAGTAAGAAAGAAGAAAGAAAGAAGTAAGAAGAAAGAAAGAAGTAAGAAAGAAGTAAGAAAGAAGTAAGAAAGAAGTTAGAAAGAAGTAAGAAGGAATGAAGAAAGAAGTAAGAAAGAAGTAAGAAAGAAGAAAGAAAGAAGTAAGAAAGAAGAAAGAAAGAAGTAAGCAAGAAGTAACAAAGACGTAAGAAAGAAAGAAGAAAGAAGTAAGAAAGATGTAAGAAAGAAGTAAGAAAGAAGTAAGAAAGAAGAAAAAAGAGGTTAGAAAGAAGTATGAAAGAAGTAAGCAAGAAGAAAGAAAGAAGTAAGAAAGAAGTAAGAAAGAAGTAAAAAAGAAGTAAGAAAGAAGTAAGAAAGAAAGAAGAAAGAAGTAAGAAAGAAGTAAGAAAGAAGTAAGAAAGAAGTAAGAAAGAAGGAAGAAAGAAAGAAGAAAGAAGTAAGAAAGAAGTAAGAAAGAAGTAAGAAAGAAGTAAGAAAAAAGAAAAAAGAAGTTAGAAAGAAGTAATAAAGAAGTAAGAAAGAAGTAAGAAAGAAAGAAGTAATAAAGAAGTAAGAAAGAAGTAAGAAAGAAGTAAGAAAGAAGTAAGAAAGAAATAAGAAAGATGTAAGAAAGAAAGTAGAAAGAAGTAAGGAAGAAGAAAGAAAGAAGAATGAAAGAAGTAAGGATAAGCAAGAAAGAAAGAAGTAAGAAAGAAGTAAGAAAGAAGTTAGAAAGAAGTAAGAAAGAAGTAAGAAAGAAGTTAGAAAGAAGTAAGAAATAAGTAAGAAAGAAGTAAGAAAGAAGTAAGAAAGAAGTAAGAAAGAAAGAAGTAAGAAAGAAGTAAGAAAGAAGTAAGAAAGAAGTAAGAAAGAAGTAAGAAAGAGGTAAGGAAGAAAGAAGTAAGAAAGAAGTAAGAAAGAAGTATGAAAGAAGTAAGAAAGAAGAAAGAAAGAAGTAAGAAAGAAGTAAGAAAGAAGTAAGAAAGAAGTAAGAAAGAAAGAAGAAAGAAGAAAGAAGAAAGAAGTAAGAAAGAAGTAAGAAAGAAGTAAGAAAGAAGTAAGAAAGAAGTAAGAAGGAATGAAGAAAGAAGTAAGAAAGAAGTAAGAAAGAAGAAAGAAAGAAGTAAGAAAGAAGAAAGAAAGAAGTAAGCAAGAAGTAAGAAAGAAGTAATAAAGAAGTTAGAAAGAAAGAAGAAAGAAGTAAGAAAGAAGTAAGAAAGAAGTAAGAAAGAAGTAAGAAAGAAGAAAAAAGAGGTTAGAAAGAAGTAAGAAAGAAGTAAAAAAGAAGTAAGAAAGAAGTAAGAAAGAAAGAAGAAAGAAGTAAGAAAGAAGTAAGAAAGAAGTAAGAAAGAAGAAAGAAAGAAGAAAGAAGTAAGAAAGAAAGAAGAAAGAAGTAAGAAAGAAGTAAGAAAGAAAGAAGTAAGAAAGAAGTAAGAAAGAAGAAAGAAGTTTGAAAGAAGTAAGAAGGAATGAAGAAAGAAGTAAGAAAGAAGTAAGAAAGAAGTAAGAAAGAAGAAAGAAAGAAGTAAGAAGGAATGAAGAAAGAAGTAAGAAAGAAGAAAGAAAGAAGTATGAAAGAAGTAAGAAAGAAGTAAGACAGAAAGAAGTAAGAAAGAAGAAAGAAAGAAGTTACAAAGAAGTAAGAAAGAAGTAAGAAAGAAGTAAGAAAGAAGTAAGAAAGAAGTAAGAAAAAAGAAAAAAGAAGTTAGAAAGAAGTAATAAAGAAGTAAGAAAGAAGTAAGAAAGAAAGAAGTAATAAAGAAGTAAGAAAGAAGTAAGAAAGAAGTAAGAAAGAAGTAAGAAAGAAGTAAGAAAGAAGTAAGAAAGAAGTTAGAAAGAAGTAAGAAAGAAGTAAGAAAGAAGTAAGAAAGAAGTAAGAAAGAAGTAAGAAAGAAGTAAGAAAGAAGTTAGAAAGAAGTAAGAAAGAAGTAAGAAAGAAGTAAGAAAGAAGTAAGAAAGAAGTAAGAAAGAAGTAAGAAAGAAGTAAGGAAGAAAGAAGTAAGAAAGAAGTAAGAAAGAGGTAAGAAAGAAGAAAAAAGAAGTTAGAAAGAAGTAAGAAAGAAGTAAGAAAGAAGTAAGAAAGAAGAAAGAAAGAAGTAAGAGGGAAGTAAGAAAGAAAGAAGAAAGAAGTAAGAAAGAAGTATGAAAGAAGTAAGAAAGAAGAAAGAAAGAATTAAGAAAGGAGTAAGAAAGAAGTAAGAAAGAAGGAAGAAAGAAGAAAGAAGAAAGAAAGAAGTAAGAAAGAAGTAAGAAAGAAGTAAGAAAGAAGTAGGAAAGAAGTTAGAAAGAAGTAAGAAAGAAGTAAGAAAGAAGTAAGAAAGAAGTAAGAAAGAAGTAAGAAAGAAGAAAAAAGAAGTTAGAAAGAAGTAAGGAAGAAGTAAGAAAGAAGTAAGAAAGAAGTAAGAAAGAAGTAAGAAAGAAGTAAGAAAGAAGTAAGAAAGAAGTAAGAAAGAAAGAAGAAAGAAGTAAGAAAGAAGTAAGAAAGAAGTAAGAAAGAAGAAAAAAGAAGTTAGAAAGAAGTAAGGAAGAAGTAAGAAAGAAGTAAGAAAGAAGAAATAAAGAAGTAAGAAAGAAGAAAGAAAGAAGTAAGAAGGAAGTAAGAAAGAAAGAAGAAAGAAGTAAGAAAGAAGTAAGAAAGAAGTAAGAAAGAAGTAAGAAAGAAGTAAGAAAGAACAAAAAAGAAGTTAGAAAGAAGTAATAAAGAAGTAAGAAAGAAGTAAGAAAGAAAGAAGTAAGAAAGAAGTAAGAAAGAAGTAAGAAAGAAGTTTGAAAGAAGTAAGAAGGAATGAAGAAAGAAGTAAGAAAGAAGTAAGAAAGAAGTAAGAAAGGAGCAAGAAAGAAATAAGAAAGAAGTAAGAAGGAATGAAGAAAGAAGTAAGAAAGAAGTAAGAAAGAAGTAAGAAAGATGTAAGAAAGAAAGAAGAAAGAAGTAAGGAAGAAGAAAGAATGAAGTATGAAAGAAATAAGAAAGAAGCAAGAAAGAAAGAAGAAAGAAGTAAGAAAGAAGTTAGAAAGAAGTAAGAAATATGTAAGAAAGAAGTAAGAAAGAAGTAAGAAAGAAGTAAGAAAGAAGTAAGAAAGAAAGAAGAAAGAAGAAAGAAGTAAGAAAGAAGAAAGAAAGAAGTATGAAAGAAGTAAGAAAGAAGGAAGAAAGAAAGAAGTAAGAAAGAAGTAAGAAAGAAGTAAGAAAAAAGTAAGAAAGAAGTTAGAAAGAAGTAAGAAAGAAGTAAGAAATAAGTAGGAAATAAGTAAGAAAGAAGTAAGAAAGAAGTAAGAAAGAAGTAAGAAAGAAAGAATTAAGAAAGAAGTAAGAAAGAAGTAAGAAAGAAGTAAGAAAGAAGAAAAAAGAAGTTAGAAAGAAGTAAGAAAGAATTAAGAAAGAAGTAAGAAAGAAGAAAAAAGAAGTTAGAAAGAAGTAAGAAAGAAGTAAGAAAGAAGAAAGAAAGAAGAAAGAAAGAAAGAAGAAAGAAGTAAGAAAGAAGTAAGAAAGAAGTAAGAAGGAATGAAGAAAGAAGTAAGAAAGAAGTAGGAAAGAAGTTAGAAAGAAGTAATAAAGATGTAAGAAAGAAGTAAGAAAGAAGTAAGAAAGAAGTAAGAAAGAAAGAAGAAAGAAGTAAGAAAGAAGAAAGAAGTATGAAAGAAGTGAGAAAGAAGTAAGAAAGAAAGAAGTAAGAAAGAAGTAAGAAAGAAGTCAGAAAGAAGTTAGAAAGAATTAAGAATGAAGTAAGAAAGAAGTTAGAAAGAATTAAGAAATAAGTAAGAAGGAAGTAAGAATGAAGTAAGAAAGAAGTAAGAAAGAAGTAAGAAAGAAAGAAGTAAGAAAGAAGTAAGAAAGAAGTAAGAAAGAAGTAAGAAAGAAGAAAAAAGAAGTTAGAAAGAAGAAAGAAGTAAGAAAGAAGTAAGAAAGAAGAAAGAAAGAAGAAAGAAAGAAAGAAAGAAGAAAGAAGTAAGAAAGAAGTAAGAAAGAAGTAAGAAAGAAGTAAGAAAGAAAGAAGAAAGAAGGAAAGAAGAAAGAAGTAAGAAAGAAGTAAGAAAGAAGTAAAAGAGAAGTAAGAAAGAAGAATGAAAGAAGTAAGAAAGAAGTATGAAAGAAGTAAGAAAGAAGAAAGAAAGAAGTAAGAAAGAAGTTAGAAAGAATTAAGAAAGAAGTAAGAAAGAAAGAAGAAAGAAGAAAGAAAGAAGTAAGCAAGAAGTAAGAAAGAAGTAAGAAAGAAGTAAGAAGGAATGAATAAAGAAGTAAGAAAGAAGTAAGAAAGAAGTAAGAAAGAAGTAAGAAAGAAGTAAGAAAGAGGTTAGAAAGAAGTAATACAGAAGTAAGAAAGAAGTAAGAAAGAAAAAAGTAAGACAGAAGAAAGAAAGAAAGAATAAAGAAGTAAGAAAGAAGTAAGAAGGAATGAAGAAAGAAGTAAGAAAGAAGTAAGAAAGAAGTAAGAAAGAAGTAAGAAGGAATGAAGAAAGAAGTAAGAAAGAAGTAAGAAAGAAGTACGAAAGAAGTAAGAAAGAAGTAAGAAAGAAGTAAGAAAGAAGTAAGAAAGAAGTATGAAAGAAGTTAGAAAGAAGTAAGAAAGAAGTAAGAAAGAAGTAAGAAAGAAGTAAGAAAGAAGAAAAAAGAAGTTAGAAAGAATTAAGAAAGAAGTAAGAAAGAAGTAAGAAAGAAGAAAGAAAGAAGAAATAAAGAAAGAAGAAAGAAGTAAGAAAGAAGTAAGAAAGAAGTAAGAAAGAAGTAAGAAAGAAGTAAGAAGGAATGAAGAAAGAAGTAAGAAAGAAGTAAGAAAGAAGAAAGAAAGAAGTAAGAAAGAAGAAAGAAAGAAGTAAGCAAGAAGTAAGAAAGACGTAAGAAAGAAGTAAGAAAGAAGTAAGAAAGAAGTAAGAAAGAAGTAAGAAAGAAAGAAGAAAGAAGTAAGAAAGAAGTAAGAAAGAAGTCAGAAAGAAGAAAAAAGAGGTTAGAAAGAAGTAAGAAAGAAGTATGAAAGAAGTAAGAAAGAAGAAAGAAAGAGAGAAGAAAGAAGTAAGAAAGAAGTAAGAAAGAAGAAAGAAAGAAGTAAGAAAGAAGAAAGAAAGAAGTAAGAAAGAAGAAAGAAAGAAGAAGGAAGTAAGAAAGGAAGAAGAAAGAAGTAAGGAAGAAGTAAGAAAGAAGTAAGAAAGAAGTAAGAAAGAAGAAAAAAGAAGTTAGAAAGAAGTAATAAAGAAGTAAGAAAGAAGTAAGAAAGAAGTAAGAAAGAAGTAAGAAAGAAAGAAGAAAGAAGTAAGAAAGAAGTAAGAAAGAAGTAAGAAAGAAGTAAGAAAGAAGAATGAAAGGAGTAAGAAAGAAGTATGAAAGAAGTAAGAAAGAAGAAAGAAAGAAGTAAGAAAGAAGTAAGAAAGAAGTAAGAAAGAAGTAAGAAAGAAAGAAGAAAGAAAAAAGAAAGAAGTAAGCAAGAAGTAAGAAAGAAGTAAGAAAGAAGTAAGAAGGAATGAATAAAGAAGTAAGAAAGAAGTAAGAAAGAAGTAAGAAAGAAGTAAGAAAGAAAGAAGAAAGAAGTAAGAAAGAAGTAAGAGAGAAAGAAGAAAAAAGTAAGAAAGAAGTAAGAAAGAAGTAAGAAAGAAGAAAAAAGAAGTTAGAAAAAAGTAAGAAAGAAGTAAGAAAGAGGTTAGAAAGAAGTAATACAGAAGTAAGAAAGAAGTAAGAAAGAAAAAAGTAAGACAGAAGAAAGAAAGAAAGAATAAAGAAGTAAGAGAGAAGTAAGAAGGAATGAAGAAAGAAGTAAGAAAGAAGTAAGAAAGAAGTAAGAAAGAAGTAAGAAGGAATGAAGAAAGAAGTAAGAAAGAAGTAAGAAAGAAGTACGAAAGAAGTAAGAAAGAAGTAAGAAAGAAGTAAGAAAGAAGTAAGAAAGAAGTATGAAAGAAGTTAGAAAGAAGTAAGAAAAAAGTAAGAAAGAAGTAAGAAAGAAGTAAGAAAGAAGTAAGAAAGAAGAAAGAAAGGAAGAAGAAAGAAGTAAGAAAGAAGTTAGAAAGAAGTAAGAAATAAGTAAGAAAGAAGTTAGAAAGAAGTAAGAAAAAAGTAAGAAAGAAGTAAGAAAGAAGTAAGAAAGAAGAAAAAAGAAGTTAGAAAGAATTAAGAAAGAAGTAAGAAAGAAGTAAGAAAGAAGAAAGAAAGAAGAAAGAAAGAAGAAAGAAAGAAGTAAGAAGGAATGAAGAAAGAAGTAAGAAAGAAGTAAGAAAGAAGAAAGAAAGAAGTAATAAAGAAGAAAGAAAGAAGTAAGCAAGAAGTAAGAAAGACGTAAGAAAGAAGTTAGAAAGAAGTAAGAAAGAAGTAAGAAAGAAGTAAGAAAGAAAGATGAAAGAAGTAAGAAAGAAGTAAGAAAGAAGTAAGAAAGAAGAAAAAAGAGGTTAGAAAGAAGTAAGAAAGAAGTATGAAAGAAGTAAGAAAGAAGTAAGAAAGAAGTAAGAAAGACGTAAGTAAGAAGTAATAAAGAAGTAAGAAAGAAGTAAGAAAGAGAGAAGAAAGAAGTAAGAAAGAAGTAAGAAAGAAGAAAGAAAGAAGTAAGAAAGAAGAAAGAAAGAAGTAAGAAAGAAGTAAGAAAGAAGAAAGAAAGAAGTAAGAAAGAAGAAATAAAGAAGTAAGAAAGAAGAAAGAAAGAAGTAAGAAGGAAGTAAGAAAGAAAGAAGAAAGAAGTAAGAAATAAGTAAGAAAGAAGTAAGAAAGAACAAAAAAGAAGTTAGAAAGAAGTGACAAAGAAGTAAGAAAGAAGTAAGAAAGAAAGAAGTAAGAAAGAAGTAAGAAAGAAGTAAGAGAGAAGTTTGAAAGAAGTAAGAAGGAATGAAGAAAGAAGTAAGAAAGAAGTAAGAAAGAAATAAGAAAGGAGCAAGAAAGAAGTAAGAAAGAAGTAAGAAGGAATGAAGAAAGAAGTAAGAAAGAAGTAAGAAAGAAGTAAGAAAGATGTAAGAAAGAAAGAAGAAAGAATTAAGGAAGAAGAAAGAAAGAAGTATGAAAGAAGTAATAAAGAAGCAAGAAAGAAAGAAGAAAGAAGTAAGAAAGAAGTTAGAAAGAAGTAAGAAATATGTAAGAAAGAAGTAAGAAAGAAGTAAGAAAGAAGTAAGAAAGAAAGAAGTAAGAAAGACGTAAGAAATAAGAAAGAAAGAAGTAAGAAGAAAGAAAGAAGTAAGAAAGAAGTAAGAAAGAAGTAAGACAGAAGTAAGAAAGAAAGAAGAAAGAAGAAAGAAGTAAGAAAGAAGAAAGAAAGAAGTAAGAAGGAATGAAGAAAGAAGTAAGAAAGAAGAAAGAAAGAAGTATGAAAGAAGTAAGAAAGAAGTAAGAAAGAAAGAAGTAAGAAAGAAGAAAGAAAGAAAGAAGAAAGAAGTAAGAAAAAAGTAAGAAAGAAAGAAGTAAGAAAAAAGTAAGAAAGAAGTAAGAAAGAAGTAAGAAAGAAGAAAAAAGAAGTTAGAAAGAAGTAAGAAATAAGTAAGAAAGAGGTTAGAAAGAAGTAATATGAAGTAATAAAGAAGTAAGAAAGAAAGAAGTAAGAACGAAGAAAGAAAGAATAAAGAAATAAGAAAGAAGTAAGAATGAAGAAAGTAAGAAAGAAAGAAAGAAAAAAGAAGTAAGAAAGAAGTAAGAAAGAAGTAAGAAAGAAGTAAGAAAGAAGTAAGAAAGAAGTAAGAAAGAAGTAAGAAAGAAGTAAGAAAGAAGTAAGAAAGAAGTAAGGAAGAAAGAAGTAAGAAAGAAGTAAGAAAGAAGTATGAAAGAAGTAAGAAAGAAGAAAGAAAGAAGTAAGAAAGAAGTAAGAAAGAAGTAAGAAAGAAAGAAGAAAGAAGAAAGAAAGAAGAAAGAAAGAAGTAAGAAAGAAGTAAGAAAGAAGTAAGAAGGAATGAAGAAAGAAGTAAGAAAGAAGTAAGAAAGAAGTAAGAAAGAATCAGAAAGAAGTAGTAAAGAAGTAAGAAAGAAGTAAGAAAGAAGTAAGAAAGAAGAAGAAAGAAGTAAGAAAGAAGTAAGAAAGAAGTAAGAAAGAAGTAAGAAAGAAAGAAGTAAGAAAGACGTAAGAAATAAGAAAGAAAGAAGTAAGAAGAAAGAAAGAAGTAAGAAAGAAGTAAGAAAGAAGTAAGAAAGAAGTAAGAAGGAAAGAAGAAAGAAGAAAGAAGTAAGAAAGAAGAAAGAAAGAAGTAAGAAGGAATGAAGAAAGAAGTAAGAAAGAAGAAAGAAAGAAGTATGAAAGAAGTAAGAAAGAAGTAAGAAAGAAAGAAGTAAGAAAGAAGTAAGAAAGAAGTAAGAAAAAAGTAAGAAAGAAGTTAGAAAGAAGTAAGAAAGAAGTCAGAAAGAATGAAGTAAGAAAGAAGTAAGAAAGAAGTAAGAAAGAAGTAAGAAAGAAGAAAAAAGAAGTTAGAAAGAAGTAAGAAAGAATTAAGAAAGAAGTAAGAAAGAAGAAAAAAGAAGTTAGAAGTAAGAAAGAAGTAAGAAAGAAGAAAGAAAGAAGAAAGAAAGAAAGAAGAAAGAAGTAAGAAAGAAGTAAGAAAGAAAGAAGTAAGAAAAAAGTAAGAAAGAAGTAAGAAAGAAGTAAGAAAGAAGAAAAAAGAAGTTAGAAAGAAGTAAGAAATAAGTAAGAAAGAGGTTAGAAAGAAGTAATATGAAGTAATAAAGAAGTAAGAAAGAAAGAAGTAAGAATGAAGAAAGAAAGAAAGAATAAAGAAATAAGAAAGAAGTAAGAATGAAGAAAGTAAGAAAGAAAGAAAGAAAAAAGAAGTAAGAAAGAAGTAAGAAAGAAGTAAGAAAGAAGTAAGAAAGAAGTAAGAAAGAAGTAAGAAAGAAGTAAGAAATAATTAAGAAAGAAGTAAGAAAGAAGTAAGGAAGAAAGAAGTAAGAAAGAAGTAAGAAAGAAGTATGAAAGAAGTAAGAAAGAAGAAAGAAAGAAGTAAGAAAGAAGTAAGAAAGAAGTAAGAAAGAAGTAAGAAAGAAAGAAGAAAGAAGAAAGAAAGAAAGAAAGAAGTAAGAAAGAAGTAAGAAAGAAGTAAGAAGGAATGAAGAAAGAAGTAAGAAAGAAGTAAGAAAGAAGTAAGAAAGAAGTAAGAAAGAATCAGAAAGAAGTAGTAAAGAAGTAAGAAAGAAGTAAGAAAGAAGTAAGAAAGAAAGAAGAAAGAAGTAAGAAAGAAGTAAGAAAGAAGTAAGAAAGAAGAAAGAAAGAAGTAAGAAAGAAGTATGAAAGAAGTAAGAAAGAAGAAAGAAAGAAGTAAGAAAGAAGTAAGAAAGAAGTAAGAAAGAAGTAAGAAAGAAGTAAGAAAGAAGAAAGAAAGAAGTAAGAAAGAAGTAAGAAAGAAGTAAGAAAGAAGTAAGAAAGAAAGAAGAAAGAAGTAAGAAAGAAGTAAGAAAGAAGTAAGAAAGAAGAATGAAAGAAGTAAGAAAGAAGTATGAAAGAAGTAAGAAAGAAGAAAGAAAGAAGTAAGAAGGAAGTAAGGAAGAAGTAAGAAAGAAGTAAGAAATAAAGAAGAAGAAAGAAAGAAGTAAGCAAGAAGTAAGAAAGAAGTAAGAAAGAAGTAAGAAGGAATGAATAAATAAGTAAGAAAGAAGAAAGAAGTAAGAAAGAAGAAAGAAAGAAGTAATAAAGAAGAAAGAAAGAAGTAAGCAAGAATTAAGAAAGACGTAAGAAAGAAGTTAGAAAGAAGTAAGAAAGAAGTAAGAAAGAAGTAAGAAAGAAAGATGAAAGAAGTAAGAAAGAAGTAAGAAAGAAGTAAGAAAGAAGAAAAAAGAGGTTAGAAAGAAGTAAGAAAGAAGTATGAAAGAAGTAAGAAAGAAGTAAGAAAGAAGTAAGAAAGAAGTAAGTAAGAAGTAATAAAGAAGTAAGAAAGAAGTAAGAAAGAGAGAAGAAAGAAGTAAGAAAGAAGTAAGAAAGAAGAAAGAAAGAAGTAAGAAAGAAGAAAGAAAGAAGTAAGAAAGAAGTAAGAAAGAAGAAAGAAAGAAGTAAGAAAGAAGAAATAAAGAAGTAAGAAAGAAGAAAGAAAGAAGTAAGAAGGAAGTAAGAAAGAAAGAAGAAAGAAGTAAGAAAGAAGTAAGAAAGAAGTAAGAAAGAACAAAAAAGAAGTTAGAAAGAAGTAATAAAGAAGTAAGAAAGAAGTAAGAAAGAAAGAAGTAAGAAAGAAGTAAGAAAGAAGTAAGAAAGAAGTTTGAAAGAAGTAAGAAGGAATGAAGAAAGAAGTAAGAAAGAAGTAAGAAAGAAGTAAGAAAGGAGCAAGAAAGAAGTAAGAAAGAAGTAAGAAGGAATGAAGAAAGAAGTTAAGAAAGAAGTAAGAAAGAAGTAAGAAAGATGTAAGAAGGAAAGAAGAAAGAAGTAAGGAAGAAGAAAGAAAGAAGTATGAAAGAAGTAAGAAAGAAGCAAGAAAGAAAGAAGAAAGAAGTAAGAAAGAAGTTAGAAAGAAGTAAGTAATATGTAAGAAAGAATTAAGAAAGAAGTAAGAAAGAAGTAAGAAAGAAAGAAGTAAGAAAGACGTAAGAAATAAGAAAGAAAAGTAAGAAGAAAGAAAGAAGTAAGAAAGAAGTAAGAAAGAAGTAAGAAAGAAGTAAGAAAGAAAGAAGAAAGAAGAAAGAAGTAAGAAAGAAGAAAGAAAGAAGTAAGAAGGAATGAAGAAAGAAGTAAGAAAGAAGAAAGAAAGAAGTATGAAAGAAGTAAGAAAGAAGTAAGAAAGAAAGAAGTAAGAAAGAAGTAAGAAAGAAGTAAGAAAAAAGTAAGAAAGAAGTTAGAAAGAAGTAAGAAAGAAGTCAGAAAGAAAGAAGTAAGAAAGAAGTAAGAAAGAAGTAAGAAAGAAGTAAGAAAGAAGAAAAAAGAAGTTAGAAAGAAGTAAGAAAGAATTAAGAAAGAAGTAAGAAAGAAGAAAAAAGAATTTAGAAAGAAGTAAGAAAAAAGTAAGAAAGAAGAAAGAAAGAAGAAAGAAAGAAAGAAGAAAGAAGTAAGAAAGAAGTAAGAAAGAAAGAAGTAAGAAAAAAGTAAGAAAGAAGTAAGAAAGAAGTAAGAAAGAAGAAAAAAGAAGTTTGAAAGAAGTAAGAAATAAGTAAGAAATAGGTTAGAAAGAAGTAATATGAAGTAATAAAGAAGTAAGAAAGAAAGAAGTAAGAATGAAGAAAGAAAGAAAGAATAAAGAAATAAGAAAGAAGTAAGAATGAAGAAAGTAAGAAAGAAAGAAAGAACAAAGAAGTAAGAAAGAAGTAAGAAAGAAGTAAGAAAGAAGTAAGAAAGAAGAAAGAAAGAAGTAAGAAAGAAGTATGAAAGAAGGAAGAAAGAAGTAAGAAAGAAGTAAGAAAGAAGTAAGAAAGAAGTAAGAAAGAAGTAAGAAAGAAAGAAGTAAGAAAGAAGTAAGAAAGAAGTAAGAAAGAAGTAAGAAAGAAGAAAAAAGAAGTTAGAAAGGAGAAAGAAAGAAGTAAGAAAGAAGTAAGAAAGAAGTAAGAAAGAAGAATGAAAGAAGTAAGAAAGAAGAAAGAAAGAAGTAAGAAAGAAGAAAGAAAGAAGTAAGAAGGAAGTAAGGAAGAAGTAAGAAAGAAGTAAGAAAGAAGTAAGAAAGAAGAATGAAAGAAGTAAGAAAGAAGAATGAAAGAAGTAAGAAAGAAGTATGAAAGAAGTAAGAAAGAAGAAAGAAAGAAGTAAGAAGGAAGTAAGGAAGAAGTAAGAAAGAAGTAAGAAAGAAAGTAGAAGAAAGAAAGAAGTAAGCAAGAAGTAAGAAAGAAGTAAGAAAGAAGTAAGAAGGAATGAATAAATAAGTAAGAAAGAAGAAAGAAGTAAGAAAGAAGTAAGAAAGAAGTAAGAAAGTAGTAAGAAAGAAAGAAGAAAGAAGTAAGAAAGAAGTAAGAAAGAAGAAAGAAAGAAGTAAGAAAGAATAAAGAAAGAAGTAAGAAAGAAGTAAGAAAGAAGTTTGAAAGTAGTAAGAAGGAATGAAGAAAGAAGTAAGAAAGAAGTAAGAAAGAAGAAAGAAAGAAGTAATAAAGAAGAAAGAAAGAAGTAAGCAAGAAGTAAGAAAGACGTAAGAAATAAGTTAGAAAGAAGTAAGAAAGAAGTAAGAAAGAAGTAAGAAAGAAAGATGAAAGAAGTAAGAAAGAAGTAAAAAAGAAGTAAGAAAGAAGAAAAAAGAGGTTAGAAAGAAGTAAGAAAGAAGTATGAAAGAAGTAAGAAAGAAGTAAGAATGAAGTAAGAAAGAAGTAAGTAAGAAGTAATAAAGAAGTAAGAAAGAAGTAAGAAAGAAGTAAGAAAGAAGAAAGAAAGAAGTAAGAAAGAAGAAAGAAAGAAGTAAGAAAGAAGTAAGAAAGAAAAAAGAAAGAAGTAAGAAAGAAGTAGGAAAGAAGTAAGAAAGAAGTAAGAAAGAAGAATGAAAGAAGTAAGAAAGAAGTATGAAAGAAGTAAGAAAGAAGAAAGAAAGAAGTAAGAAGGAAGTAAGGAAGAAGTAAGAAAGAAGTAAGAAAGAAAGAAGAAGAAAGAAAGAAGTAAGCAAGAAGTAAGAAAGAAGTAAGAAAGAAGTAAGAAGGAATGAATAAATAAGTAAGAAAGAAGAAAGAAGTAAGAAAGAATTAAGAAAGAAGTAAGAAAGTAGTAAGAAAGAAAGAAGAAAGAAGTAAGAAAGAAGTAAGAAAGAAGAAAGAAAGAAGTAAGAAAGAAGAAAGAAAGAAGTAAGAAAGAAGTAAGAAAGAAGTAAGAAAGAAGTTTGAAAGAAGTAAGAAGGAATGAAGAAAGAAGTAAGAAAGAAGTAAGAAAGAAGAAAGAAAGAAGAAATAAAGAAGAAAGAAAGAAGTAAGCAAGAAGTAAGAAAGACGTAAGAAAGAAGTTAGAAAGAAGTAAGAAAGAAGTAAGAAAGAAGTAAGAAAGAAAGATGAAAGAAGTAAGAAAAAAGTAAGAAAGAAGTAAGAAAGAAGAAAAAAGAGGTTAGAAAGAAGTAAGAAAGAAGTATGAAAGAAGTAAGAAAGAAGTAAGAAAGAAGTAAGAAAGAAGTAAGTAAGAAGTAATAAAGAAGTAAGAAAGAAGTAAGAAAGTGAGAAGAAAGAAGAAAGAAAGAAGTAAGAAAGAAGAAATAAAGAAGTAAGAAAGAAGAAAGAAAGAAGTAAGAAGGAAGTAAGAAAGAAAGAAGAAAGAAGTAAGAAAGAAGTAAGAAAGAACAAAAAAGAAGTTAGAAAGAAGTAATAAAGAAGTAAGAAAGAAGTAAGAAAGAAAGAAGTAAGAAAGAAGTAAGAAAGAAGTAAGAAAGAAGTTTGAAAGAAGTAAGAAGGAATGAAGAAAGAAGTAAGAAAGAAGTAAGAAAGAAGTAAGAAAGGAGCAAGAAAGAAGTAAGAAAGAAGTAAGAAGGAATGAAGAAAGAAGTAAGAAAGAAGTACGAAAGAAGTAAGAAAGATGTAAGAAGGAAAAAAGAAAGAAGTAAGGAAGAAGAAAGAAAGAAGTATGAAAGAAGTAAGAAAGAAGCAAGAAAGAAAGAAGAAAGAAGTAAGAAAGAAGTTAGAAAGAAGTAAGAAATATGTAAGAAAGAAGTAAGAAAGAAGTAAGAAAGAAGTAAAAAAGAAAGAAGTAAGAAAGACGTAAGAAATAAGAAAGAAAGAAGTAAGAAGAAAGAAAGAAGTAAGAAAGAAGTAAGAAAGAAGTAAGAAAGAAAGAAGAAAGAAGAAAGAAGTAAGAAAGAAGAAAGAAAGAAGTAAGAAGGAATGAAGAAAGAAGTAAGAAAGAAGAAAGAAAGAAGTATGAAAGAAGTAAGAAAGAAGTAAGAAAGAAAGAAGTAAGAAAGAAGTAAGAAAGAAGTAAGAAAAAAGTAAGAAAGAAGTTAGAAAGAAGTAAGAAAGAAGTCAGAAAGAAAGAAGTAAGAAAGAAGTAAGAAAGAAGTAAGAAAGAAGTAAGAAAGAAGAAAGAAAGAAAGAAGAAAGAAGTAAGAAAGAAGTAAGAAAGAAAGAAGTAAGAAAAAAGTAAGAAAGAAGTAAGAAAGAAGTAAGAAAGAAGAAAAAAGAAGTTAGAAAGAAGTAAGAAATAAGTAAGAAATAGGTTAGAAAGAAGTAATATGAAGTAATAAAGAAGTAAGAAAGAAAGAAGTAAGAATGAAGAAAGAAAGAAAGAATAAAGAAATAAGAAAGAAGTAAGAATGAAGAAAGTAAGAAAGAAAGAAAGAACAAAGAAGTAAGAAAGAAGTAAGAAAGAAGTAAGAAAGAAGTAAGAAAGAAGAAAGAAAGAAGTAAGAAAGAAGTATGAAAGAAGTAAGAAAGAAGAAAGAAAGAAGTAAGAAAGAAGTAAGAAAGAAGTAAGAAAGAAGTAAGAAATATGTAAGAAAGAAAGAAGTAAGAAAGAAGTAAGAAAGAAGTAAGAAAGAAGTAAGAAAGAAGAAAAAAGAAGTTAGAAAGAAGTAAGAAAGAAGTAAGAAAGAAGTAAGAAAGAAGTAAGAAAGAAGTAAGAAAGAAGTAAGAAAGAAGAAGGAAAAAAAGAAGAAATAAGTAAGAAAGAAGTAAGAAAGAAGTAAGAAAGAAGTAAGAAAGAAGAATGAAAGAAGTAAGAAAGAAGTATGAAAGGAGTAAGAAAGAAGAAAGAAAGAAGTAAGAAGGAAGTAAGGAAGAAGTAAGAAAGAAGTAAGAAAGAAAGAAGAAGAAAGAAAGAAGTAAGCAAGAAGTAAGAAAGAAGTAAGAAAGAAGTAAGAAGGAATGAATAAATAAGTAAGAAAGAAGAAAGAAGTAAGAAAGAAGTAAGAAAGTAGTAAGAAAGAAAGAAGAAAGAAGTAAGAAAGAAGTAAGAAAGAAGAAAGAAAGAAGTAAGAAAGAAGAAAGAAAGAAGTAAGAAAGAAGTAAGAAAGAAGTTTGAAAGAAGTAAGAAGGAATGAATAAAGAAGTAAGAAAGAAGTAAGAAAGAAGAAAGAAAGAAGTAATAAAGAAGAAAGAAAGAAGTAAGCAAGAAGTAAGAAAGACGTAAGAAAGAAGTTAGAAAGAAGTAAGAAAGAAGTAAGAAAGAAGTAAGAAAGAAAGATGAAAGAAGTAAGAAAGAAGTAAAAAAGAAGTAAGAAAGAAGAAAAAAGAGGTTAGAAAGAAGTAAGAAAGAAGTATGAAAGAAGTAAGAAAGAAGTAAGAAAGAAGTAAGAAAGAAGTAAGTAAGAAGTAATAAAGAAGTAAGAAAGAAGTAAGAAAGAGAGAAGAAAGAAGTAAGAAAGAAGTAAGAAAGAAGAAAAAAGAAGTAAGAAAGAAGAAAGAAAGAAGTAAGAAAGAAGTAAGAAAGAAGAGAGAAAGAAGTAAGAAAGAAGAAATAAAGAAGTAAGAAAGAAGAAAGAAAGAAGTAAGAAGGAAGTAAGAAAGAAAGAAGAAAGAAGTAAGAAAGAAGTAAGAAAGAAGTAAGAAAGAAGTAAGAAAGAACAAAAAAGAAGTTAGAAAGAAGTAATAAAGAAGTAAGAAAGAAGTAAGAAAGAAAGAAGTAAGAAAGAAGTAAGAAAGAAGTAAGAAAGAAGTTTGAAAGAAGTAAGAAGGAATGAAGAAAGAAGTAAGAAAGAAGTAAGAAGTAAGAAAGGAGCAAGAAAGAAGTAAGAAAGAAGTAAGAAGGAATGAAGAAAGAAGTAAGAAAGAAGTAAGAATGAAGTAAGAAAGATGTAAGAAAGAAAGAAGAAAGAAGTAAGGAAGAAGAAAGAAAGAAGTATGAAAGAAGTAAGAAAGAAGCAAGAAAGAAAGAAGAAAGAAGTAAGAAAGAAGTTAGAAAGAAGTAAGAAATATGAGAAAGAAGTAAGAAAGAAGTAAGAAAGAAGTAAGAAAGAAAGAAGTAAGAAAGAAGTAAGAAAGAGGTAAGAAAGAAGAAAAAAGAAGTTAGAAAGAAGTAAGAAAGAAGTAAGAAAGAAGTAAGAAAGAAGTAAGAAAGAAGTAAGAGGGAAGTAAGAAAGAAAGAAGAAAGAAGTAAGAAAGAAGTATGAAAGAAGTAAGAAAGAAGAAAGAAAAAATTAAGAAAGGAGTAAGAAAGAAGTAAGAAAGAAGGAAGAAAGAAGAAAGAAGAAAGAAAGAAGTAAGAAAGAAGTAAGAAAGAAGTAAGAAAGAAGTAATAAAGAAGTAAGAAGGAATGAAGAAAGAAGTAGGAAAGAAGTAGGAAAGAAGTTAGAAAGAAGTAAGAAAGAACAAAAAAGAAGTTAGAAAGAAGTAATAAAGAAGTAAGAAAGAAGTAAGAAAGAAAGAAGTAAGAAAGAAGTAAGAAAGAAGTAAGAAAGAAGTTTGAAAGAAGTAAGAAGGAATGAAGAAAGAAGTAAGAAAGAAGTAAGAAAGAAGTAAGAAAGGAGCAAGAAAGAAGTAAGAAAGAAGTAAGAAGGAATGAAGAAAGAAGTAAGAAAGAAGTAAGAAAGAAGTAAGAAAGATGTAAGAAGGAAAGAAGAAAGAAGTAAGGAAGAAGAAAGAAAGAAGTATGAAAGAAGTAAGAAAGAAGCAAGAAAGAAAGAAGAAAGAAGAAAGAAGTTAGAAAGAAGTAAGAAATATGTAAGAAAGAAGTAAGAAAGAAGTAAGAAAGAAGTAAGAAAGAAAGAAGTAAGAAAGACGTAAGAAATAAGAAAGAAAGAAGTAAGAAGAAAGAAAGAAGTAAGAAAGAAGTAAGAAAGAAGTAAGAAAGAAGTAAGAAAGAAAGAAGAAAGAAGAAAGAAGTAAGAAAGAAGAAAGAAAGAAGTAAGAAGGAATGAAGAAAGAAGTAAGAAAGAAGAAAGAAAGAAGTATGAAAGAAGTAAGAAAGAAGTAAGAAAGAAAGAAGTAAGAAAGAAGTAAGAAAGAAGTAAAAAAAAGTAAGAAAGAAGTTAGAAAGAAGTAAGAAAGACGTAAGAAAGAAGAAAGAAAGAAGTAAGAAAGAAGAAAGAAAGAAGTAAGAAAGAAGTAAGAAAGAAGAAAGAAAGAAGTAAGAAAGAAGAAATAAAGAAGTAAGAAAGAAGAAAGAAAGAAGTAAGAAGGAAGTAAGAAAGAAAGAAGAAAGAAGTAAGAAAGAAGTAAGAAAGAAGTAAGAAAGAAGTAAGAAAGAACAAAAAAGAAGTTAGAAAGAAGTAATAAAGAAGTAAGAAAGAAGTAAGAAAGAAAGAAGTAAGAAAGAAGTAAGAAAGAAGTAAGAAAGAAGTAAGAAAGAAGTTTGAAAGAAGTAAGAAGGAATGAAGAAAGAAGTAAGAAAGAAGTAAGAAAGAAGTAAGAAAGGAGCAAGAAAGAAGTAAGAAAGAAGTAAGAAGGAATGAAGAAAGAAGTAAGAAAGAAGTAAGAAAGAAGTAAGAAAGATGTAAGAAAGAAAGAAGAAAGAAGTAAGGAAGAAGAAAGAAAGAAGTATGAAAGAAGTAAGAAAGAAGCAAGAAAGAAAGAAGAAAGAAGTAAGAAAGAAGTTAGAAAGAAGTAAGAAATATGAGAAAGAAGTAAGAAAGAAGTAAGAAAGAAGTAAGAAAGAAAGAAGTAAGAAAGACGTAAGAAATAAGAAAGAAAGAAGTAAGAAGAAAGAAAGAAGTAAGAAAGAAGTAAGAAAGAAGTAAGAAAGAAGAAAGAAAGAAGAAAGAAGAAAGAAGTAAGAAAGAAGAAAGAAAGAAGTAAGAAGGAATGAAGAAAGAAGTAAGAAAAAGAAAGAAAGAAGTATGAAAGAAGTAAGAAAGAAGTAAGAAAGAAAGAAGTAAGAAAGAAGTAAGAAAGAAGTAAGAAAAAAGTAAGAAAGAAGTTAGAAAGAAGTAAGAAAGAAGTAAGAAAGAAGTAAGAAAGAAGTAAGAAATAAGTAAGAAAGAAGTAAGAAAGAAGTAAGAAAGAAGTAAGAAAGAAAGAAGTAAGAAAGAAGTAAGAAAGAGGTAAGAAAGAAGAAAAAAGAAGTTAGAAAGAAGTAAGAAAGAAGTAAGAAAGAAGTAAGAAAGAAGTAAGAAAGAAGTAAGAGGGAAGTAAGAAAGAAAGAAGAAAGAAGTAAGAAAGAAGTATGAAAGAAGTAAGAAAGAAGAAAGAAAGAATTAGGAAAGGAGTAAGAAAGAAGTAAGAAAGAAGGAAGAAAGAAGAAAGAAGAAAGAAAGAAGTAAGAAAGAAGTAAGAAAGAAGTAAGAAAGAAGTAAGAAGGAATGAAGAAAGAAGTAAGAAAGAAGTAGGAAAGAAGTTAGAAAGAAGTAAGAAAGAAGTAAGAAAGAAGTAAGAAAGAAAGAAGAAAGAAGAAAGAAGTAAGAATGAAAGAAGAAAGAAGTAAGAAAGAAGAAAGAAGTATGAAAGAAGTAAGAAAGAAGTAAGAAAGAAAGAAGTAAGAAAGAAGTAAGAAAGAAGTCAGAAAGAAGTTAGAAAGAATTAAGAATGAAGTAAGAAAGAAGTTAGAAAGAATTAAGAAATAAGTAAGAAGGAAGTAAGAAAGAAGTAAGAAAGAAGTAAGAAAGAAGTAAGAAAGAAAGAAGTAAGAAAGAAGTAAGAAAGAAGTAAGAAAGAAGTAAGAAAGAAGAAAAAAGAAGTTAGAAAGAAGTAAGAAAGAAGTAAGAAAGATGTAAGAAAGAAGTAAGAAAGAAGTAAGAAAGAAAGAAGAAAGAAGGAAAGAAGAAAGAAGTAAGAAAGAAGTAAGAAAGAAGTAAGAAAGAAGTAAGAAAGAAGTAAGAAAGAAGAATGAAAGTAGTAAGAAAGAATTATGAAAGAAGTAAGAAAGAAGAAAGAAAGAAGTAAGAAAGAAGTAAGAAAGAAGTAAGAAAGAAAGAAGAAAGAAGAAAGAAAGAAGTAAGCAAGACGTAAGAAAGAAGTAAGAAAGAAGTAAGAAGGAATGAATAAAGAAGTAAGAAAGAAGTAAGAAAGAAGTAAGAAAGAAGTAAGAAAGAGGTTAGAAAGAAGTTATACAGAAGTAAGAAAGAAGTAAGAAAGAAAAAAGTAAGACAGAAGAAAGAAAGAAAGAATAAAGAAGTAAGAAAGAAGTAAGAAGGAATGAAGAAAGAAGTAAGAAAGAAGTAAGAAAGAAGTAAGAAAGAAGTAAGAAGGAATGAAGAAAGAAGTAAGAAAGAAGTAAGAAAGAAGTACGAAAGAAGTAAGAAAGAAGTAAGAAAGAAGTATGAAAGAAGTTAGAAAGAAGTAAGAAAGAAGTAAGAAAGAAGTAAGAAAGAAGTAAGAAAGAAGAAAAAAGAAGTCAGAAAGAATTAAGAAAGAAGTAAGAAAGAAGTAAGAAAGAAGAAAGAAAGAAGAAAGAAAGAAAGAAGAAAGAAGTAAGAAAGAAGTAAGAAAGAAGTAAGAAAGAAGTAAGAAGAAATGAAGAAAGAAGTAAGAAAGAAGTAAGAAAGAAGTAAGAAAGAAGTAAGAAAGAAGTAAGAAAGAAAGAAGAAAGAAGTAAGAAAGAAGTAAGAAAGAAGTAAGAAAGAAGAAAAAAGAGGTAAGAAAGAAGTAAGAAAGAAGTATGAAAGAAGTAAGAAAGAAGAAAGAAAGAAGTAAGAAAGAAGTAAGAAGTAAAAAAGAAGTAAGAAAGAAGTAAGAAAGAGAGAAGAAAGAAGTAAGAAAGAAGTAAGAAAGAAGAAATAAAGAAGAAAGAAAGAAGAAAGAAAGAAGTAAGAAAGAAGAAAGAAAGAAGTAAGAAAGAAGAAAGAAAGAAGTAAGAAAGAAGAAAGAAAGAAGTAAGAAGGAAGTAAGAAAGAAAGAAGAAAGAAGTAAGAAAGAAGTAAGAAAGAAGTAAGAAAGAAGTAAGAAAGAAGAAAAAAGAAGTTAGAAAGAAGTAATAAAGAAGTAATAAAGAAGTAAGAAAGAAGTAAGAAAGAAGTAAGAAAGAAGTAAGAAAGAAAGAAGAAAGAAGTAAGAAAGAAGTAAGAAAGAAGAATGAAAGGAGTAAGAAAGAAGTAAGAAAGAAGTAAGAAAGAAGTAAGAAAGAAGTAAGAAAGAAGAAAGAAAGGAAGAAGAAAGAAGTAAGAAAGAAGTTAGAAAGAAGTAAGAAAGAAGTAAGAAAGAAGTTAGAAAGAAGTAAGAAATAAGTAAGAAAGAAGTAAGAAATAAGTAAGAAAGTAGAAAAAAGAAGTTAGAAAGAATTAAGAAAGAAGTAAGAAAGAAGTAAGAAAGAAGTAAGAAAGAAGAAAGAAAGAAGAAAGAAAGAAGTAAGAAGGAATGAAGAAAGAAGTAAGAAAGAAGTAAGAAAGAAGAAAGAAAGAAGTAATAAAGAAGAAAGAAAGAAGTAAGCAAGAAGTAAGAAAGACGTAAGAAAGAAGTTAGAAAGAAGAAAAAAGAGGTTAGAAAGAAATAAGAAAGAGGTATGAAAGAAGTAAGAAAGAAGTAAGAAAGAAGTAAGAAAGAAGTAAGTAAGAAGTAAAAAAGAAGTAAGAAAGAAGTAAGAAAGAGAGAAGAAAGAAGTAAGAAAGAAGTAAGAAAGAAGAAAGAAAGAAGTAAGAAAGAAGAAAGAAAGAAGTAAGAAAGAAGTAAGAAAGAAGAAAGAAAGAAGAAAGAAAGAAGTAAGAAAGAAGTAAGAAAGAAGTAAGAAAGAAGTAAGAAAGAAAGAAGAAAGAAGTAAGAAAGAAGTAAGCAAGAAGTAAGAAAGAAGTAAGAAACAAGTAAGAAGGAATGAATAAAGAAGTAAGAAAGAAGTAAGAAAGAAGTAAGAAAGAAGTAAGAAAGAGGTTAGAAAGAAGTAATACAGAAGTAAGCAAGAAGTAAGAAAGAAGTAAGAAAGAAGTAAGAAGGAATGAATAAAGAAGTAAGGAAGAAGTAAGAAAGAAGTTAGAAAGAAGTAAGAAAGAAGAAAGAAAGAAGTAAGAAAGAAGAAAGAAAGAAGTAAGATAGAAGAAAGAAAGAAGTAAGAAGGAAGTAAGAAAGAAAGAAGAAAGAAGTAAGAAAGAAGTAAGAAAGAAGTAAGAAAGAAGTAAGAAAGAAGAAAAAAGAAGTAAGAAAGAAAGAAGAAAGAAGTAAGAAAGAAGTAAGAAAGAAGTAAGAAAGAAGAATGAAAGGAGTAAGAAAGAAGTAAGAAAGAAGTAAGAAAGAAGTAAGAAAGAAGTAAGAAAGAAGAAAGAAAGGAAGAAGAAAGAAGTAAGAAAGAAGTTAGAAAGAAGTAAGAAAGAAGTAAGAAAGAAGTTAGAAAGAAGTAAGAAATAAGTAAGAAAGAAGTAAGAAAGAAGAAAAAAGAAGATAGAGAGAATTAAGAAAGAAGTAAGAAAGAAGTAAGAAAGAAGAAAGAAAGAAGTAATAAAGAAGAAAGAAAGAAGTAAGCAAGAAGTAAGAAAGACGTAAGAAAGAAGTTAGAAAGAAGTAAGAAAGAAGTAAGAAAGAAGTAAGAAAGAAAGAAGAAAGAAGTAAGAAAGAAGTAAGAAAGAAGTAAGAAAGAAGTAATAAAGAAGAAAGAAAGAAGTAAGCAAGAAGTAAGAAAGACGTAAGAAAGAAGTTAGAAAGAAGTAAGAAAGAAGTAAGAAAGAAGTAAGAAAGAAAGAAGAAAGAAGTAAGAAAGAAGTAAGAAAGAAGTAAGAAAGAAGAAAAAAGAGGTTAGAAAGAAGTAAGAAAGAAGTATGAAAGAAGTAAGAAAGAAGTAAGAAAGAAGTAAGAAAGAAGTAAGTAAGAAGTAAAAAAGAAGTAAGAAAGAAGTAAGAAAGAGAGAAGAAAGAAGTAAGAAAGAAGTAAGAAAGAAGAAAGAAAGAAGTAAGAAAGAAGAAAGAAAGAAGTAAGAAAGAAGTAAGAAAGAAGAAAGAAAGAAGTAAGAAAGAAGAAATAAAGAAGTAAGAAAGAAGAAAGAAAGAAGTAAGAAGGAAGTAAGAAAGAAAGAAGAAAGAAGTAAGAAAGAAGTAAGAAAGAAGTAAGAAAGAAGTAAGAAAGAACAAAAAAGAAGTTAGAAAGAAGTTAGAAAGAAGTAAGAAAGAAGTAAGAAAGAAGTAAGAAAGAATTAAGAAAGAAGTAAGAAAGAAGTTTGAAAGAAGTAAGAAGGAATGAAGAAAGAAGTAAGAAAGAAGTAAGAAAGAAGTAAGAAAGGAGCAAGAAAGAAATAAGAAAGAAGTAAGAAGGAATGAAGAAAGAAGTAAGAAAGAAGTAAGAAAGAAGTAAGAAAGAAGTAAGAAAGATGTAAGAAAGAAAGAAGAAAGAAGTAAGGAAGAAGAAAGAAAGAAGTATGAAAGAAGTAAGAAAGAAGCAAGAAAGAAAGAAGAAAAAGTAAGAAAGAAGTTAGAAAGAAGTAAGAAATATGTAAGAAAGAAGTAAGAAAGAAGTAAGAAAGAAGTAAGAAAGAAGTAATAAAGAAAGAAGAAAGAAGAAAGAAGTAAGAAAGAAGAAAGAAAGAAGTAAGAAGGAATGAAGAAAGAAGTAAGAAAGAAGAAAGAAAGAAGTATGAAAGAAGTAAGAAAGAAGGAAGAAAGAAAGAAGTAAGAAAGAAGTAAGAAAGAAGTAAGAAAAAAGTAAGAAAGAAGTTAGAAAGAAGTAAGAAAGAAGTAAGAAAGAAGTAAGAAATAAGTAAGAAAGAAGTAAGAAAGAAGTAAGAAAGAAGTAAGAAAGAAAGAATTAAGAAAGAAGTAAGAAAGAAGTAAGAAAGAAGAAAAAAGAAGTTAGAAAGAAGTAAGAAAGAATTAAGAAAGAAGTAAGAAAGAAGAAAAAAGAACTTAGAAAGAAGTAAGAAAGAAGTAAGAAAGAAGAAAGAAAGAAGAAAGAAAGAAGAAGAAAGAAGTAAGAAAGAAGTAAGAAAGAAGTAAGAAGGAATGAAGAAAGAAGTAAGAAAGAAGTAGGAAAGAAGTTAGAAAGAAGTAAGAATGATGTAAGAAACAAGTAAGAAAGAAGTAAGAAAGAAGTAAGAAAGAAAGAAGAAAGAAGTAAGAAAGAAGAAAGAAGTATGAAAGAAGTAAGAAAGAAGTAAGAAAGAAAGAAGTAAGAAAGAAGTCAGAAAGAAGTTAGAAAGAATTAAGAATGAAGTAAGAAAGAAGTTAGAAAGAATTAAGAAATAAGTAAGAAGGAAGTAAGAAAGAAGTAAGAAAGAAGTAAGAAAGAAGTAAGAAAGAAGTAAGAAAGAAAGAAGTAAGAAAGAAGTAAGAAAGAAGTAAGAAAGAAGTAAGAAAGAAGAAAAAAGAAGTTAGAAAGAAGAAAGAAGTAAGAAAGAAGTAAGAAAGAAGAAAGAAAGAAGAAAGAAATAAAGAAGAAAGAAGTAAGAATGAAGTAAGAAAGAAGTAAGATAGAAGTAAGAAAGAAGTAAGAAAGAAAGAAGATAGAAGGAAAGAAGAAAGAAGTAAGAAAGAAGTAAGAAAGAAGTAAGAAAGAAGTAAGAAAGAAGTAAGAAAGAAGAATGAAAGAAGTAAGAAAGAAGTATGAAAGAAGTAAGAAAGAAGAAAGAAAGAAGTAAGAAAGAAGTAAGAAAGAAGTAAGAAAGAAGTAAGAAAGAAAGAAGAAAGAAGAAAGAAAGAAGTAAGCAAGAAGTAAGAAAGAAGTAAGAAAGAAGTAAGAAGGAATGCATAAAGAAGTAAGAAAGAAGTAAGAAAGAAGTAAGAAAGAAGTAAGAAAGAGGTTAGAAAGAAGTAATACAGAAGCAAGAAAGAAGTAAGAAAGAAAAAAGTAAGACAGAAGAAAGAAAGAAAGAATAAAGAAGTAAGAAAGAAGTAAGAAGGAATGAAGAAAGAAGTAAGAAAGAAGTAAGAAAGAAGTAAGAAAGAAGTAAGAAGGAATGAAGAAAGAAGTAAGAAAGAAGTACGAAAGAAGTACGAAAGAAGTAAGAAAGAAGTAAGAAAGAAGTAAGAAAGAAGTAAGAAAGAAGTAAGAAAGAAGTAAGAAAGAAGTAAGAAAGAAGTATGAAAGAAGTTAGAAAGAAGTAAGAAAGAAGTAAGAAAGAAGTAAGAAAGAAGTAAGAAAGAAGAAAAAAGAAGTTAGAAAGAATTAAGAAAGAAGTAAGAAAGAAGTAAGAAAGAAGAAAGAAAGAAGAAAGAAAGAAAGAAGAAAGAAGTAAGAAAGAAGTAAGAAAGAAGTAAGAAAGAAGTAAGAAAGAAGTAAGAAAGAAGTAAGAAGGAATGAAGAAAGAAGTAAGAAAGAAGTAAGAAAGAAGAAAGAAAGAAGTAAGAAAGAAGAAAGAAAGAAGTAAGCAAGAAGTAAGAAAGACGTAAGAAAGAAGTAAGAAAGAAGTAAGAAAGAAGTAAGAAAGAAGTAAGAAAGAAGTAAGAAAGAAAGAAGAAAGAAGTAAGAAAGAAGTAAGAAAGAAGTAAGAAAGAAGAAAAAAGAGGTTAGAAAGAAGTAAGAAAGAAGTATGAAAGAAGTAAGAAAGAAGAAAGAAAGAGAGAAGAAAGAAGTAAGAAAGAAGTAAGAAAGAAGAAAGAAAGAAGTAAGAAAGAAGAAAGAAAGAAGTAAGAAAGAAGTAAGAAAGAAGAAAGAAAGAAGTAAGAAAGAAGAAAGAAAGAAGTAAGAAAGAAGAAAGAAAGAAGAAGGAAGTAAGAAAGGAAGAAGAAAGAAGTAAGGAAGAAGTAAGAAAGAAGTAAGAAAGAAGTAAGAAAGAAGAAAAAAGAAGTTAGAAAGAAGTAATAAAAAGTAAGAAAGAAGTAAGAAAGAAGTAAGAAAGAAGTAAGAAAGAAGTAAGAAAGAAGTAAGAAAGAAGTAAGAAAGAAAGAAGAAAGAAGTAAGAAAGAAGTAAGAAAGAAGTAAGAAAGAAGTAAGAAAGAAGTAAGAAAGAAGAAAGAAAGAAGTAAGAAAGAAGAAAGAAAGAAGAAGGAAGTAAGAAAGGAAGAAGAAAGAAGTAAGGAAGAAGTAAGAAAGAAGTAAGAAAGAAGTAAGAAAGAAGAAAAAAGAAGTTAGAAAGAAGTAATAAAAAGTATGAAAGAAGTAAGAAAGAAGAAAGAAAGAAGTAAGAAAGAAGTAAGAAAGAAGTAAGAAAGAAGTAAGAAAGAAAGAAGAAAGAAAAAAGAAAGAAGTAAGCAAGAAGTAAGAAAGAAGTAAGAAAGAAGTAAGAAGGAATGAATAAAGAAGTAAGAAAGAAGTAAGAAAGAAGTAAGAAAGAAGTAAGAAAGAAGTAAGAAAGAAGAAAGAAAGAAAGAAGAAAGAAGTAAGAAAGAAGTAAGGAAGAAGTAAGAAAGAAGAAAGAAAGAAGTAAGAAAGAAGAAAGAAAGAAGTAAGAAAGAAGTAAGAAAGAAGTAAGAGAGAAAGAAGAAAAAAGTAAGAAAGAAGTAAGAAAGAAGTAAGAAAGAAGAAAAAATAAGTTAGAAAGAAGTAAGAAATAAGTAAGAAAGAGGTTAGAAAGAAGTAATACAGAAGTAAGAAAGAAGTAAGAAAGAAAAAAGTAAGACAGAAGAAAGAAAGAAAGAATAAAGAAGTAAGAGAGAAGTAAGAAGGAATGAAGAAAGAAGTAAGAAAGAAGTAAGAAAGAAGTAAGAAAAAAGTAAGAAGGAATGAAGAAAGAAGTAAGAAAGAAGTAAGAAAGAAGTACGAAAGAAGTAAGAAAGAAGTAAGAAAGAAGTAAGAAAGAAGTAAGAAAGAAGTATGAAAGAAGTTAGAAAGAAGTAAGAAAAAAGTAAGAAAGAAGTAAGAAAGAAGTAAGAAAGAAGTAAGAAAGAAGAAAGAAAGGAAGAAGAAAGAAGTAAGAAAGAAGTTAGAAAGAAGTAAGAAATAAGTAAGAAAGAAGTTAGAAAGAAGTAAGAAATAAGTAAGAAAGAAGTAAGAAAGAAGTAAGAAAGAAGAAAAAAGAAGTTAGAAAGAATTAAGAAAGAAGTAAGAAAGAAGTAAGAAAGAAGAAAGAAAGAAGAAAGAAAGAAGTAAGAAGGAATGAAGAAAGAAGTAAGAAAGAAGTAAGAAAGAAGAAAGAAAGAAGTAATAAAGAAGAAAGAAAGAAGTAAGCAAGAAGTAAGAAAGACGTAAGAAAGAAGTTAGAAAGAAGTAAGAAAGAAGTAAGAAAGAAGTAAGAAAGAAAGATGAAAGAAGTAAGAAAGAAGTAAGAAAGAAGAAAAAAGAGGTTAGAAAGAAGTAAGAAAGAAGTATGAAAGAAGTAAGAAAGAAGTAAGAAAGAAGTAAGAAAGACGTAAGTAAGAAGTAATAAAGAAGTAAGAAAGAAGTAAGAAAGAGAGAAGAAAGAAGTAAGAAAGAAGTAAGAAAGAAGAAAGAAAGAAGTAAGAAAGAAGAAAGAAAGAAGTAAGAAAGAAGAAATAAAGAAGTAAGAAAGAAGAAAGAAAGAAGTAAGAAGGAAGTAAGAAAGAAAGAAGAAAGAAGTAAGAAATAAGTAAGAAAGAAGTAAGAAAGAAGTAAGAAAGAACAAAAAAGAAGTTAGAAAGAAGTGATAAAGAAGTAAGAAAGAAGTAAGAAAGAAAGAAGTAAGAAAGAAGTAAGAAAGAAGTAAGAAAGAAGTTTGAAAGAAGTAAGAAGGAATGAAGAAAGAAGTAAGAAAGAAGTAAGAAAGAAGTAAGAAAGGAGCAAGAAATAAGTAAGAAAGAAGTAAGAAGGAATGAAGAAAGAAGTAAGAAAGAAGTAAGAAAGAAGTAAGAAAGATGTAAGAAAGAAAGAAGAAAGAAGTAAGGAAGAAGAAAGAAAGAAGTATGAAAGAAGTAAGAAAGAAGCAAGAAAGAAAGAAGAAAGAAGTAAGAAAGAAGTTAGAAAGAAGTAAGAAATATGTAAGAAAGAAGTAAGAAAGAAGTAAGAAAGAAGTAAGAAAGAAAGAAGTAAGAAAGACGTAAGAAATAAGAAAGAAAGAAGTAAGAAGAAAGAAAGAAGTAAGAAAGAAGTAAGAAAGAAGTAATAAAGAAGTAAGAAAGAAAGAAGAAAGAAGAAAGAAGTAAGAAAGAAGAAAGAAAGAAGTAAGAAGGAATGAAGAAAGAAGTAAGAAAGAAGAAAGAAAGAAGTATGAAAGAAGTAAGAAAGAAGTAGGAAAGAAAGAAGTAAGAAAGAAGTAAGAAAGAAGTAAGAAAAAAGTAAGAAAGAAGTTAGAAAGAAGTAAGAAAGAAGTAAGAAAGAAAGAAGTAAGAAAGAAGTAAGAAAGAAGTAAGAAAGAAGTAAGAAAGAAGAAAAAAGAAGTTAGAAAGAAGTAAGAAAGAAGTAAGAAAGAAGTAAGAAAGAAGAAAGAAAGAAGAATGAAAGAAAGAAGAAAGAAGTAAGAAAGAAGTAAGAAAGAAAGAAGTAAGAAAAAAGTAAGAAAGAAGTAAGAAAGAAGTAAGAAAGAAGAAAAAAGAAGTTAGAAAGAAGTAAGAAATAAGTAAGAAAGAGGTTAGAAAGAAGTAATATGAAGTAATAAAGAAGTAAGAAAGAAAGAAGTAAGAATGAAGAAAGAAAGAAAGAATAAAGAAATAAGAAAGAAGTAAGAATGAAGAAAGTAAGAAAGAAAGAAAGAAAAAAGAAGTAAGAAAGAAGTAAGAAAGAAGTAAGAAAGAAGTAAGAAAGAAGTAAGAAAGAAGTAAGAAAGAAGTAAGAAAGAAGTAAGGAAGAAAGAAGTAAGAAAGAAGTAAGAAAGAAGTATGAAAGAAGTAAGAAAGAAGAAAGAAAGAAGTAAGAAAGAAGTAAGAAAGAAGTAAGAAAGAAGTAAGAAAGAAAGAAGAAAGAAGAAAGAAAGAAGAAAGAAAGAAGTAAGAAAGAAGTAAGAAAGAAGTAAGAAAGAAGTAAGAAGGAATGAAGAAAGAAGTAAGAAAGAAGTAAGAAAGAAGTAAGAAAGAATCAGAAAGAAGTAGTAAAGAAGTAAGAAAGAAGTAAGAAAGAAGTAAGAAAGAAAGAAGAAAGAAGTAAGAAAGAAGTAAGAAAGAAGTAAGAAGAAGAAAGAAAGAAGTAAGAAAGAAGTATGAAAGAAGTAAGAAAGAAGAAAGAAAGAAGTAAGAAAGAAGTAAGAAAGAAGTAAGAAAGAAGTAAGAAAGAAGTAAGAAAGAAGTAAGAAAGAAGTAAGAAAGAAAGAAGTAAGAAAGAAGTAAGAAAGAAGTAAGAAAGAAGAAAGAAAGAAGTAAGAAAGAAGTAAGAAAGAAGTAAGAAAGAAGTAAGAAAGAAGTAAGGAAGAAAGAAGAAAGAAGTAAGAAAGAAGTAAGAAAGATGTAAGAAAGAAGAATGAAAGAAGTAAGAAAGAAGTATGAAAGAAGTAAGAAAGAAGAAAGAAAGAAGTAAGCAAGAAGTAAGAAAGAAGTAAGAAAGAAGTAAGAAGGAATGAATAAATAAGTAAGAAAGTAGAAAGAAGTAAGAAAGAAGTAAGAAAGAAGTAAGAAAGTAGTAAGAAAGAAGAAAGAAGTAAGAAAGAAGTAAGAAAGAAGAAAGAAAGAAGTAAGAAAGAAGAAAGAAAGAAGTAAGAAAGAAGAAAGAAAGGAAGAAGAAAGAAGTAAGAAAGAAGTTAGAAAGAAGTAAGAAATAAGTAAGAAAGAAGTTAGAAAGAAGTAAGAAATAAGTAAGAAAGAAGTAAGAAAGAAGTAAGAAAGAAGAAAAAAGAAGTTAGAAAGAATTAAGAAAGAAGTAAGAAAGAAGTAAGAAAGAAGAAAGAAAGAAGAAAGAAAGAAGTAAGAAGGAATGAAGAAAGAAGTAAGAAAGAAGTAAGAAAGAAGAAAGAAAGAAGTAATAAAGAAGAAAGAAAGAAGTAAGCAAGAAGTAAGAAAGACGTAAGAAAGAAGTTAGAAAGAAGTAAGAAAGAAGTAAGAAAGAAGTAAGAAAGAAAGATGAAAGAAGTAAGAAAGAAGTAAGAAAGAAGAAAAAAGAGGTTAGAAGTAAGAAAGAAGTATGAAAGAAGTAAGAAAGAAGTAAGAAAGAAGTAAGAAAGACGTAAGTAAGAAGTAATAAAGAAGTAAGAAAGAAGTAAGAAAGAGAGAAGAAAGAAGTAAGAAAGAAGTAAGAAAGAAGAAAGAAAGAAGTAAGAAAGAAGAAAGAAAGAAGTAAGAAAGAAGAAATAAAGAAGTAAGAAAGAAGAAAGAAAGAAGTAAGAAGGAAGTAAGAAAGAAAGAAGAAAGAAGTAAGAAATAAGTAAGAAAGAAGTAAGAAAGAAGTAAGAAAGAACAAAAAAGAAGTTAGAAAGAAGTGATAAAGAAGTAAGAAAGAAGTAAGAAAGAAAGAAGTAAGAAAGAAGTAAGAAAGAAGTAAGAAAGAAGTTTGAAAGAAGTAAGAAGGAATGAAGAAAGAAGTAAGAAAGAAGTAAGAAAGAAGTAAGAAAAGAGCAAGAAAGAAGTAAGAAAGAAGTAAGAAGGAATGAAGAAAGAAGTAAGAAAGAAGTAAGAAAGAAGTAAGAAAGATGTAAGAAAGAAAGAAGAAAGAAGTAAGGAAGAAGAAAGAAAGAAGTATGAAAGAAGTAAGAAAGAAGCAAGAAAGAAAGAAGAAAGAAGTAAGAAAGAAGTTAGAAAGAAGTAAGAAATATGTAAGAAAGAAGTAAGAAAGAAGTAAGAAAGAAGTAAGAAAGAAAGAAGTAAGAAAGACGTAAGAAATAAGAAAGAAAGAAGTAAGAAGAAAGAAAGAAGTAAGAAAGAAGTAAGAAAGAAGTAATAAAGAAGTAAGAAAGAAAGAAGAAAGAAGAAAGAAGTAAGAAAGAAGAAAGAAAGAAGTAAGAAGGAATGAAGAAAGAAGTAAGAAAGAAGAAAGAAAGAAGTATGAAAGAAGTAAGAAAGAAGTAGGAAAGAAAGAAGTAAGAAAGAAGTAAGAAAGAAGTAAGAAAAAAGTAAGAAAGAAGTTAGAAAGAAGTAAGAAAGAAGTAAGAAAGAAAGAAGTAAGAAAGAAGTAAGAAAGAAGTAAGAAAGAAGTAAGAAAGAAGAAAAAAGAAGTTAGAAAGAAGTAAGAAAGAAGTAAGAAAGAAGTAAGAAAGAAGAAAGAAAGAAGAATGAAAGAAAGAAGAAAGAAGTAAGAAAGAAGTAAGAAAGAAAGAAGTAAGAAAAAAGTAAGAAAGAAGTAAGAAAGAAGTAAGAAAGAAGAAAAAAGAAGTTAGAAAGAAGTAAGAAATAAGTAAGAAAGAGGTTAGAAAGAAGTAATATGAAGTAATAAAGAAGTAAGAAAGAAAGAAGTAAGAATGAAGAAAGAAAGAAAGAATAAAGAAATAAGAAAGAAGTAAGAATGAAGAAAGTAAGAAAGAAAGAAAGAAAAAAGAAGTAAGAAAGAAGTAAGAAAGAAGTAAGAAAGAAGTAAGAAAGAAGTAAGAAAGAAGTAAGAAAGAAGTAAGAAAGAAGTAAGGAAGAAAGAAGTAAGAAAGAAGTAAGAAAGAAGTATGAAAGAAGTAAGAAAGAAGAAAGAAAGAAGTAAGAAAGAAGTAAGAAAGAAGTAAGAAAGAAGTAAGAAAGAAAGAAGAAAGAAGAAAGAAAGAAGAAAGAAAGAAGTAAGAAAGAAGTAAGAAAGAAGTAAGAAAGAAGTAAGAAGGAATGAAGAAAGAAGTAAGAAAGAAGTAAGAAAGAAGTAAGAAAGAATCAGAAAGAAGTAGTAAAGAAGTAAGAAAGAAGTAAGAAAGAAGTAAGAAAGAAAGAAGAAAGAAGTAAGAAAGAAGTAAGAAAGAAGTAAGAAGAAGAAAGAAAGAAGTAAGAAAGAAGTATGAAAGAAGTAAGAAAGAAGAAAGAAAGAAGTAAGAAAGAAGTAAGAAAGAAGTAAGAAAGAAGTAAGAAAGAAGTAAGAAAGAAGTAAGAAAGAAGTAAGAAAGAAAGAAGTAAGAAAGAAGTAAGAAAGAAGTAAGAAAGAAGAAAGAAAGAAGTAAGAAAGAAGTAAGAAAGAAGTAAGAAAGAAGTAAGAAAGAAGTAAGGAAGAAAGAAGAAAGAAGTAAGAAAGAAGTAAGAAAGATGTAAGAAAGAAGAATGAAAGAAGTAAGAAAGAAGTATGAAAGAAGTAAGAAAGAAGAAAGAAAGAAGTAAGCAAGAAGTAAGAAAGAAGTAAGAAAGAAGTAAGAAGGAATGAATAAATAAGTAAGAAAGTAGAAAGAAGTAAGAAAGAAGTAAGAAAGAAGTAAGAAAGTAGTAAGAAAGAAGAAAGAAGTAAGAAAGAAGTAAGAAAGAAGAAAGAAAGAAGTAAGAAAGAAGAAAGAAAGAAGTAAGAAAGAAGAAAGAAAGGAAGAAGAAAGAAGTAAGAAAGAAGTTAGAAAGAAGTAAGAAATAAGTAAGAAAGAAGTTAGAAAGAAGTAAGAAATAAGTAAGAAAGAAGTAAGAAAGAAGTAAGAAAGAAGAAAAAAGAAGTTAGAAAGAATTAAGAAAGAAGTAAGAAAGAAGTAAGAAAGAAGAAAGAAAGAAGAAAGAAAGAAGTAAGAAGGAATGAAGAAAGAAGTAAGAAAGAAGTAAGAAAGAAGAAAGAAAGAAGTAATAAAGAAGAAAGAAAGAAGTAAGCAAGAAGTAAGAAAGACGTAAGAAAGAAGTTAGAAAGAAGTAAGAAAGAAGTAAGAAAGAAGTAAGAAAGAAAGATGAAAGAAGTAAGAAAGAAGTAAGAAAGAAGAAAAAAGAGGTTAGAAGTAAGAAAGAAGTATGAAAGAAGTAAGAAAGAAGTAAGAAAGAAGTAAGAAAGACGTAAGTAAGAAGTAATAAAGAAGTAAGAAAGAAGTAAGAAAGAGAGAAGAAAGAAGTAAGAAAGAAGTAAGAAAGAAGAAAGAAAGAAGTAAGAAAGAAGAAAGAAAGAAGTAAGAAAGAAGAAATAAAGAAGTAAGAAAGAAGAAAGAAAGAAGTAAGAAGGAAGTAAGAAAGAAAGAAGAAAGAAGTAAGAAATAAGTAAGAAAGAAGTAAGAAAGAAGTAAGAAAGAACAAAAAAGAAGTTAGAAAGAAGTGATAAAGAAGTAAGAAAGAAGTAAGAAAGAAAGAAGTAAGAAAGAAGTAAGAAAGAAGTAAGAAAGAAGTTTGAAAGAAGTAAGAAGGAATGAAGAAAGAAGTAAGAAAGAAGTAAGAAAGAAGTAAGAAAAGAGCAAGAAAGAAGTAAGAAAGAAGTAAGAAGGAATGAAGAAAGAAGTAAGAAAGAAGTAAGAAAGAAGTAAGAAAGATGTAAGAAAGAAAGAAGAAAGAAGTAAGGAAGAAGAAAGAAAGAAGTATGAAAGAAGTAAGAAAGAAGCAAGAAAGAAAGAAGAAAGAAGTAAGAAAGAAGTTAGAAAGAAGTAAGAAATATGTAAGAAAGAAGTAAGAAAGAAGTAAGAAAGAAGTAAGAAAGAAAGAAGTAAGAAAGACGTAAGAAATAAGAAAGAAAGAAGTAAGAAGAAAGAAAGAAGTAAGAAAGAAGTAAGAAAGAAGTAAGAAAGAAGTAAGAAAGAAAGAAGAAAGAAGAAAGAAGTAAGAAAGAAGAAAGAAAGAAGTAAGAAGGAATGAAGAAAGAAGTAAGAAAGAAGAAAGAAAGAAGTATGAAAGAAGTAAGAAAGAAGTAGGAAAGAAAGAAGTAAGAAAGAAGTAAGAAAGAAGTAAGAAAAAAGTAAGAAAGAAGTTAGAAAGAAGTAAGAAAGAAGTAAGAAAGAAAGAAGTAAGAAAGAAGTAAGAAAGAAGTAAGAAAGAAGTAAGAAAGAAGAAAAAAGAAGTTAGAAAGAAGTAAGAAAGAAGTAAGAAAGAAGTAAGAAAGAAGAAAGAAAGAAGAATGAAAGAAAGAAGAAAGAAGTAAGAAAGAAGTAAGAAAGAAAGAAGTAAGAAAAAAGTAAGAAAGAAGTAAGAAAGAAGTAAGAAAGAAGAAAAAAGAAGTTAGAAAGAAGTAAGAAATAAGTAAGAAAGAGGTTAGAAAGAAGTAATATGAAGTAATAAAGAAGTAAGAAAGAAAGAAGTAAGAATGAAGAAAGAAAGAAAGAATAAAGAAATAAGAAAGAAGTAAGAATGAAGAAAGTAAGAAAGAAAGAAAGAAAAAAGAAGTAAGAAAGAAGTAAGAAAGAAGTAAGAAAGAAGTAAGAAAGAAGTAAGAAAGAAGTAAGAAAGAAGTAAGAAAGAAGTAAGGAAGAAAGAAGTAAGAAAGAAGTAAGAAAGAAGTATGAAAGAAGTAAGAAAGAAGAAAGAAAGAAGTAAGAAAGAAGTAAGAAAGAAGTAAGAAAGAAGTAAGAAAGAAAGAAGAAAGAAGAAAGAAAGAAGAAAGAAAGAAGTAAGAAAGAAGTAAGAAAGAAGTAAGAAAGAAGTAAGAAGGAATGAAGAAAGAAGTAAGAAAGAAGTAAGAAAGAAGTAAGAAAGAATCAGAAAGAAGTAGTAAAGAAGTAAGAAAGAAGTAAGAAAGAAGTAAGAAAGAAAGAAGAAAGAAGTAAGAAAGAAGTAAGAAAGAAGTAAGAAGAAGAAAGAAAGAAGTAAGAAAGAAGTATGAAAGAAGTAAGAAAGAAGAAAGAAAGAAGTAAGAAAGAAGTAAGAAAGAAGTAAGAAAGAAGTAAGAAAGAAGTAAGAAAGAAGTAAGAAAGAAGTAAGAAAGAAAGAAGTAAGAAAGAAGTAAGAAAGAAGTAAGAAAGAAGAAAGAAAGAAGTAAGAAAGAAGTAAGAAAGAAGTAAGAAAGAAGTAAGAAAGAAGTAAGAAAGAAAGAAGAAAGAAGTAAGAAAGAAGTAAGAAAGATGTAAGAAAGAAGAATGAAAGAAGTAAGAAAGAAGTATGAAAGAAGTAAGAAAGAAGAAAGAAAGAAGTAAGCAAGAAGTAAGAAAGAAGTAAGAAAGAAGTAAGAAGGAATGAATAAATAAGTAAGAAAGTAGAAAGAAGTAAGAAAGAAGTAAGAAAGAAGTAAGAAAGTAGTAAGAAAGAAGAAAGAAGTAAGAAAGAAGTAAGAAAGAAGAAAGAAAGAAGTAAGAAAGAAGAAAGAAAGAAGTAAGAAAGAAGTAAGAAAGAAGTAAGAAAGAAGTTTGAAAGAAGTAAGAAGGAATGAAGAAAGAAGTAAGAAAGAAGTAAGAAAGAAGAAAGAAAGAAGTAATAAAGAAGAAAGAAAGAAGTAAGCAAGAAGTAAGAAAGACGTAACAAAGAAGTTAGAAAGAAGTAAGAAAGAAGTATGAAAGAAGTAAGAACGAAGAAAGAAAGAAGTAAGAAAGAAGTAAGAAAGAAGTAAGAAAGAAGAAAAAAGAGGTTAGAAAGAAGTAAGAAAGAAGTATGAAAGAAGTAAGAAAGAAGTAAGAAAGAAGTAAGAAAGAAGTAAGTAAGAAGTAATAAAGAAGTAAGAAAGAAGTAAGAAAGAGAGAAGAAAGAAGTAAGAAAGAAGTAAGAAAGAAGAAAGAAAGAAGTAAGAAAGAAGAAAGAAAGAAGTAAGAAAGAAGTAAGAAAGAAGAAAGAAAGAAGTAAGAAAGAAGAAATAAAGAAGTAAGAAAGAAGAAAGAAAGAAGTAAGAAGGAAGTAAGAAAGAAAGAAGAAAGAAGTAAGAAAGAAGTAAGAAAGAAGTAAGAAAGAAGAAAGAAAGAAGAAAGAAAGAAAGAAGAAAGAAGTAAGAAAGAAGTAAGAAAGAAGTAAGAAAGAAGTAAGAAAGAAGTAAGAAAGAAGTAAGAAGGAATGAAGAAAGAAGTAAGAAAGAAGTAAGAAAGAAGAAAGAAAGAAGTAAGAAAGAAGAAAGAAAGAAGTAAGCAAGAAGTAAGAAAGACGTAAGAAAGAAGTAAGAAAGAAGTAAGAAAGAAGTAAGAAAGAAGTAAGAAAGAAGTAAGAAAGAAAGAAGAAAGAAGTAAGAAAGAAGTAAGAAAGAAGTAAGAAAGAAGAAAAAAGAGGTTAGAAAGAAGTAAGAAAGAAGTATGAAAGAAGTAAGAAAGAAGAAAGAAAGAGAGAAGAAAGAAGTAAGAAAGAAGTAAGAAAGAAGAAAGAAAGAAGTAAGAAAGAAGAAAGAAAGAAGTAAGAAAGAAGTAAGAAAGAAGAAAGAAAGAAGTAAGAAAGAAGAAAGAAAGAAGTAAGAAAGAAGAAAGAAAGAAGAAGGAAGTAAGAAAGGAAGAAGAAAGAAGTAAGGAAGAAGTAAGAAAGAAGTAAGAAAGAAGTAAGAAAGAAGAAAAAAGAAGTTAGAAAGAAGTAATAAAAAGTAAGAAAGAAGTAAGAAAGAAGTAAGAAAGAAGTAAGAAAGAAGTAAGAAAGAAGTAAGAAAGAAGTAAGAAAGAAAGAAGAAAGAAGTAAGAAAGAAGTAAGAAAGAAGTAAGAAAGAAGTAAGAAAGAAGTAAGAAAGAAGAAAGAAAGAAGTAAGAAAGAAGAAAGAAAGAAGAAGGAAGTAAGAAAGGAAGAAGAAAGAAGTAAGGAAGAAGTAAGAAAGAAGTAAGAAAGAAGTAAGAAAGAAGAAAAAAGAAGTTAGAAAGAAGTAATAAAAAGTATGAAAGAAGTAAGAAAGAAGAAAGAAAGAAGTAAGAAAGAAGTAAGAAAGAAGTAAGAAAGAAGTAAGAAAGAAAGAAGAAAGAAAAAAGAAAGAAGTAAGCAAGAAGTAAGAAAGAAGTAAGAAAGAAGTAAGAAGGAATGAATAAAGAAGTAAGAAAGAAGTAAGAAAGAAGTAAGAAAGAAGTAAGAAAGAAGTAAGAAAGAAGAAAGAAAGAAAGAAGAAAGAAGTAAGAAAGAAGTAAGGAAGAAGTAAGAAAGAAGAAAGAAAGAAGTAAGAAAGAAGAAAGAAAGAAGTAAGAAAGAAGTAAGAAAGAAGTAAGAGAGAAAGAAGAAAAAAGTAAGAAAGAAGTAAGAAAGAAGTAAGAAAGAAGAAAAAAGAAGTTAGAAAGAAGTAAGAAATAAGTAAGAAAGAGGTTAGAAAGAAGTAATACAGAAGTAAGAAAGAAGTAAGAAAGAAAAAAGTAAGACAGAAGAAAGAAAGAAAGAATAAAGAAGTAAGAGAGAAGTAAGAAGGAATGAAGAAAGAAGTAAGAAAGAAGTAAGAAAGAAGTAAGAAAAAAGTAAGAAGGAATGAAGAAAGAAGTAAGAAAGAAGTAAGAAAGAAGTACGAAAGAAGTAAGAAAGAAGTAAGAAAGAAGTAAGAAAGAAGTAAGAAAGAAGTATGAAAGAAGTTAGAAAGAAGTAAGAAAAAAGTAAGAAAGAAGTAAGAAAGAAGTAAGAAAGAAGTAAGAAAGAAGAAAGAAAGGAAGAAGAAAGAAGTAAGAAAGAAGTTAGAAAGAAGTAAGAAATAAGTAAGAAAGAAGTTAGAAAGAAGTAAGAAATAAGTAAGAAAGAAGTAAGAAAGAAGTAAGAAAGAAGAAAAAAGAAGTTAGAAAGAATTAAGAAAGAAGTAAGAAAGAAGTAAGAAAGAAGAAAGAAAGAAGAAAGAAAGAAGTAAGAAGGAATGAAGAAAGAAGTAAGAAAGAAGTAAGAAAGAAGAAAGAAAGAAGTAATAAAGAAGAAAGAAAGAAGTAAGCAAGAAGTAAGAAAGACGTAAGAAAGAAGTTAGAAAGAAGTAAGAAAGAAGTAAGAAAGAAGTAAGAAAGAAAGATGAAAGAAGTAAGAAAGAAGTAAGAAAGAAGAAAAAAGAGGTTAGAAAGAAGTAAGAAAGAAGTATGAAAGAAGTAAGAAAGAAGTAAGAAAGAAGTAAGAAAGACGTAAGTAAGAAGTAATAAAGAAGTAAGAAAGAAGTAAGAAGGAATGAAGAAAGAAGTAAGAAAGAAGTAAGAAAGAAGTAAGAAAGAATCAGAAAGAAGTAGTAAAGAAGTAAGAAAGAAGTAAGAAAGAAGTAAGAAAGAAAGAAGAAAGAAGTAAGAAAGAAGTAAGAAAGAAGTAAGAAGAAGAAAGAAAGAAGAAAGAAAGAAGTATGAAAGAAGTAAGAAAGAAGAAAGAAAGAAGTAAGAAAGAAGTAAGAAAGAAGTAAGAAAGAAGTAAGAAAGAAGTAAGAAAGAAGTAAGAAAGAAGTAAGAAAGAAAGAAGTAAGAAAGAAGTAAGAAAGAAGTAAGAAAGAAGAAAGAAAGAAGTAAGAAAGAAGTAAGAAAGAAGTAAGAAAGAAGTAAGAAAGAAGTAAGAAAGAAAGAAGAAAGAAGTAAGAAAGAAGTAAGAAAGATGTAAGAAAGAAGAATGAAAGAAGTAAGAAAGAAGTATGAAAGAAGTAAGAAAGAAGAAAGAAAGAAGTAAGCAAGAAGTAAGAAAGAGAGAAGAAAGAAGTAAGAAAGAAGTAAGAAAGAAGAAAGAAAGAAGTAAGAAAGAAGAAAGAAAGAAGTAAGAAAGAAGTAAGAAAGAAGAAAGAAAGAAGTAAGAAAGAAGAAATAAAGAAGTAAGAAAGAAGAAAGAAAGAAGTAAGAAAGAAGAAATAAAGAAGTAAGAAAGAAGTAAGAAAGAAGTAAGAAGGAAGTAAGAAAGAAAGAAGAAAGAAGTAAGAAAGAAGTAAGAAAGAAGTAAGAAAGAACAAAAAAGAAGTTAGAAAGAAGTAATAAAGAAGTAAGAAAGAAGTAAGAAAGAAAGAAGTAAGAAAGAATTAAGAAAGAAGTAAGAAAGAAGTTTGAAAGAATTAAGAAGGAATGAAGAAAGAAGTAAGAAAGAAGTAAGAAAGAAGTAAGAAAGGAGCAAGAAAGAAGTAAGAAAGAAGTAAGAAGGAATGAAGAAAGAAGTAAGAAAGAAGTAAGAAAGATGTAAGAAGGAAAGAAGAAAGAAGTAAGGAAGAAGAAAGAAAGAAGTATGAAAGAAGTAAGAAAGAAGCAGGAAAGAAAGAAGAAAGAAGTAAGAAAGAAGTTAGAAAGAAGTAAGAAATATGTAAGAAAGAAGTAAGAAAGAAGTAAGAAAGAAGTAAGAAAGAAAGAAGTAAGAAAGACGTAAGAAATATGAAAGAAAGAAGTAAGAAGAAAGAAAGAAGTAAGAAAGAAGTAAGAAAGAAGTAAGAAAGAAGTAAGAAAGAAGTAAGAAAGAAAGAAGAAAGAAGAAAGAAGTAAGAAAGAAGAAAGAAAGAAGTAAGAAGGAATGAAGAAAGAAGTAAGAAAGAAGAAAGAAAGAAGTATGAAAGAAGTAAGAAAGAAGTAAGAAAGAAAGAAGTAAGAAAGAAGTAAGAAAGAAGTAAGGAAAAAGTAAGAAAGAAGTTAGAAAGAAGTAAGAAAGAAGTAAGAAAGAAGTAAGAAATAAGTAAGAAAGAAGTAAGAAAGAAGTAAGAAAGAATTAAGAAAGAAAGAAGTAAGAAAGAAGTAAGAAAGAAGTAAGAAAGAAGAAAAAAGAAGTTAGAAAGAAGTAAGAAAGAATTAAGAAAGAAGTAAGAAAGAAGAAAAAAGAAGTTAGAAAGAAGTAAGAAAGAAGTAAGAAAGAAGTAAGAAAGAAGAAAGAAAGAAGAAAGAAAGAAAGAAGAAAGAAGTAAGAAAGAAGTAAGAAAGAAAGAAGTAAGAAAGAAGTAAGAAAGAAGTAAGAAAAAAGTAAGAAAGAAGTTAGAAAGAAGTAAGAAAGAAGTAAGAAAGAAGTAAGAAAGAAGTAAGAAATAAGTAAGAAAGAAGTAAGAAAGAAGTAAGAAAGAAGTAAAAAAGAAAGAAGTAAGAAAGTAGTAAGAAAGAAGTAAGAAAGAAGTAAGAAGGAATGAAGAAAGAAGTAAGAAAGAAGTAAGAAAGAAGAAAGAAAGAAGTAAGAAAGAAGAAAGAAAGAAGTAAGCAAGAAGTAAGAAAGACGTAAGAAAGAAGTAAGAAAGAAGTAAGAAAGAAGTAAGAAAGAAGAAAAAAGAGGTTAGAAAGAAGTAAGAAAGAAGTATGAAAGAAGTAAGAAAGAAGAAAGAAAGAAGTAAGAAAGAAGTAATAAAGAAGTAAAAAAGAAGTAAGAAAGAAGTAAGAAAGAGAGAAGAAAGAAGTAAGAAAGAAGTAAGAAAGAAGAAAGAAAGAAGAAGGAAGTAAGAAAGGAAGAAGAAAGAAGTAAGGAAGAAGTAAGAAAGAAGTAAGAAAGAAGTAAGAAAGAAGTAAGAAAGAAGTAAGAAAGAAAGAAGAAAGAAGAAACAAAGAAGTAAGCAAGAAGTATGAAAGAAGTAAGAAAGAAGTAAGAAGGAATGAATAAAGAAGTAAGAAAGAAGTAAGAAAGAAGTAAGAAAGAAGTAAGAAAGAAAGAAGAAAGAAGTAAGAAAGAAGTAAGAAAGAAGTATGAAAGAAGTAAGAAAGAAGAAAGAAAGAAGTAAGAAAGAAGTAAGAAAGAAGTAAGAAAGAAGTAAGAAAGAAAGAAGAAAGAAGAAAGAAAGAAGTAAGCAAGAAGTATGAAAGAAGTAAGAAAGAAGTAAGAAGGAATGAATAAAGAAGTAAGAAAGAAGTAAGAAAGAAGTAAGAAAGAAGTAAGAAAGAAGTAAGAAAGAAAGAAGAAAGAAGTAAGAAAGAAGTAAGGAAGAAGTAAGAAAGAAGAAAGAAAGAAGTAAGAAAGAAGTAAGAAAGAATTAAGAGAGAAAGAAGAAAAAAGTAAGAAAGAAGTAAGAAAGAAGTAAGAAAGAAGAAAAAAGAAGTTAGAAAGAAGTAAGAAAGAGGTTAGAAAGAAGTAATACAGAAGTAAGAAAGAAGTAAGAAAGAAAAAAGTAAGACAGAAGAAAGAAAGAAAGAATAAAGAAGTAAGAGAGAAGTAAGAAGGAATGAAGAAATAAGTAAGAAAGAACTAAGAAAGAAGTAAGAAAGAAGTAAGAAGGAATGAAGAAAGAAGTAAGAAAGAAGTAAGAAAGAAGCACGAAAGAAGTAAGAAAGAAGTAAGAAAGAAGTAAGAAAGAAGTAAGAAAGAAGTATGAAAGAAGTTAGAAAGAAGTAAGAAAAAAGTAAGAAAGAAGTAAGAAAGAAGTAAGAAAGAAGTAAGAAAGAAGAAAGAAAGGAAGAAGAAAGAAGTAAGAAAGAAAGAAGTAAGAAGTAAGAAATAAGTAAGAAAGAAGTTAGAAAGAAGTAAGAAATAAGTAAGAAAGAAGTAAGAAAGAAGTAAGAAAGAAGAAAAAAGAAGTTAGAAAGAATTAAGAAAGAAGTAAGAAAGAAGTAAGAAAGAAGAAAGAAAGAAGAAATAAAGAAGTAAGAAGGAATGAAGAAAGAAGTAAGAAAGAAGTAAGAAAGAAGAAAGAAAGAAGTAATGAAGAAGAAAGAAAGAAGTAAGCAAGAAGTAAGAAAGACGTAAGAAAGAAGTTAGAAAGAAGTAAGAAAGAAGTAAGAAAGAAGTAAGAAAGAAAGATGAAAGAAGTAAGAAATAAGTAAGAAAGAAGTAAGAAAGAAGAAAAAAGAGGTTAGAAAGAAGTAAGAAAGAAGTATTAAAGAAGTAAGAAAGAAGTAAGAAAGAAGTAAGAAAGAAGTAAGTAAGAAGTAATAAAGAAGTAAGAAAGAAGTAAGAAAGAGAGAAGAAAGAAGTAAGAAAGAAGTAAGAAAGAAGAAAGAAAGAAGTAAGAAAGAAGAAAGAAAGAAGTAAGAAAGAAGTAAGAAAGAAGAAAGAAAGAAGTAAGAAAGAAGAAATAAAGAAGTAAGAAAGAAGAAAGAAAGAAGTAAGAAGGAAGTAAGAAAGAAAGAAGAAAGAAGTAAGAAATAAGTAAGAAAGAAGTAAGAAAGAAGTAAGAAAGAACAAAAAAGAAGTTAGAAAGAAGTGATAAAGAAGTAAGAAAGAAGTAAGAAAGAAAGAAGTAAGAAAGAAGTAAGAAAGAAGTAAGAAAGAAGTTTGAAAGAAGTAAGAAGGAATGAAGAAAGAAGTAAGAAAGAAGTAAGAAAGAAGTAAGAAAGGAGCAGGAAAGAAGTAAGAAAGAAGTAAGAAGGAATGAAGAAAGAAGTAAGAAAGGAGTAAGAAAGAAGTAAGAAAGATGTAAGAAAGAAAGAAGAAAGAAGTAAGGAAGAAGAAAGAAAGAAGTATGAAAGAAGTAAGAAAGAAGCAAGAAAGAAAGAAGAAAGAAGTAAGAAAGAAGTTAGAAAGAAGTAAGAAATATGTAAGAAAGAAGTAAGAAAGAAGTAAGAAAGAAGTAAGAAAGAAAGAAGTAAGAAAGACGTAAGAAATAAGAAAGAAAGAAGTAAGAAGAAAGAAAGAAGTAAGAAAGAAGTAAGAAAGAAGTAAGAAAGAAGTAAGAAAGAAAGAAGAAAGAAGAAAGAAGTAAGAAAGAAGAAAGAAAGAAGTAAGAAGGAATGAAGAAAGAAGTAAGAAAGAAGAAAGAAAGAAGTATGAAAGAAGTAAGAAAGAAGTAAGAAAGAAAGAAGTAAGAAAGAAGTAAGAAAGAAGTAAGAAAAAAGTAAGAAAGAAGTTAGAAAGAAGTAAGAAAGAAGTAAGAAAGAATGAAGTAAGAAAGAAGTAAGAAAGAAGAAAGAAAGAAGTATGAAAGAAGTAAGAAAGAAGCAAGAAAGAAAGAAGAAAGAAGTAAGAAAGAAGTTAGAAAGAAGAAAAAAGAAGTTAGAAAGAAGTAAGAAAGAAGTAAGAAAGAAGTAAGAAAGAAAGAAGTAAGAAAGACGTAAGAAATAAGAAAGAAAGAAGTAAGAAGAAAGAAAGAAGTAAGAAAGAAGTAAGAAAGAAGTAAGAAAGAAGTAAGAAAGAAAGAAGAAAGAAGAAAGAAGTAAGAAAGAAGAAAGAAAGAAGTAAGAAGGAATGAAGAAAGAAGTAAGAAAGAAGAAAGAAAGAAGTATGAAAGAAGTAAGAATGAAGAAAGAAAGAAAGAATAAAGAAATAAGAAAGAAGTAAGAATGAAGAAAGTAAGAAAGAAAGAAAGAAAAATGAAGTAAGAAAGAAGTAAGAAAGAAGTAAGAAAGAAGTAAGAAAGAAGTAAGAAAGAAGTAAGAAAGAAGTAAGAAAGAAGTAAGTAAGAAGTAATAAAGAAGTAAGAAAGAAGTAAGAAAGAGAGAAGAAAGAAGTAAGAAAGAAGTAAGAAAGAAGAAAGAAAGAAGTAAGAAAGAAGAAAGAAAGAAGTAAGAAAGAAGTAAGAAAGAAGAAAGAAAGAAGTAAGAAAGAAGAAATAAAGAAGTAAGAAAGAAGAAAGAAAGAAGTAAGAAGGAAGTAAGAAAGAAAGAAGAAAGAAGTAAGAAATAAGTAAGAAAGAAGTAAGAAAGTAGTAAGAAAGAGCAAAAAAGAAGTTAGAAAGAAGTGATAAAGAAGTAAGAAAGAAGTAAGAAAGAAAGAAGTAAGAAAGAAGTAAGAAAGAAGTAAGAAAGAAGTAAGAAAGAAGTTTAAAAGAAGTAAGAAGGAATGAAGAAAGAAGTAAGAAAGAAGTAAGAAAGAAGTAAGAAAGGAGCAAGAAAGAAGTAAGAAAGAAGTAAGAAGGAATGAAGAAAGAAGTAAGAAAGAAGTAAGAAAGAAGTATGAAAGAAGTAAGAATGAAGAAAGAAAGAAAGAATAAAGAAATAAGAAAGAAGTAAGAAAGAAGTAAGAAAGAAGTAAGAAAGAAAGAAGTAAGAAAGACGTAAGAAATAAGAAAGAAAGAAGTAAGAAGAAAGAAAGAAGTAAGAAAGATGTAAGAAAGAAGTAAGAAAGAAGTAAGAAAGAAGTAAGAAAGAAGTAAGAAAGAAGTAAGAAAGAAGTAAGTAAGAAGTAATAAAGAAGTAAGAAAGAAGTAAGAAAGAAGAAATAAAGAAGTAAGAAAGAAGAAAGAAAGAAGTAAGAAGGAAGTAAGAAAGAAAGAAGAAAGAAGTAAGAAAGAAGTAAGAAAGATGTAAGAAAGAAGAATGAAAGAAGTAAGAAAGAAGTATGAAAGAAGTAAGAAAGAAGAAAGAAAGAAGTAAGCAAGAAGTAAGAAAGAAGTAAGAAAGAAGTAAGAAAGAAGTTTGAAAGAAGTAAGAAGGAATGAAGAAAGAAGTAAGAAAGAAGTAAGAAAGAAGTAAGAAAGAAGTAAGAAAGATGTAAGAAAGAAAGAAGAAAGAAGTAAGGAAGAAGAAAGAAAGAAGTATGAAAGAAGTAAGAAAGAAGCAAGAAAGAAAGAAGAAAGAAGTAAGAAAGAAGTTAGAAAGAAGTAAGAAATATGTAAGAAAGAAGTAAGAAAGAAGTAAGAAAGAAGTAAGAAAGAAAGAAGTAAGAAAGAGGTAAGAAATAAGAAAGAAAGAAGTAAGAAGAAAGAAAGAAGTAAGAAAGAAGTAAGAAAGAAGTAAGAAAGAAGTAAGAAAGAGAGAAGAAAGAAGAAAGAAGTAAGAAAGAAGTAAGAAAAAAGTAAGAAAGAAGTTAGAAAGAAGTAAGAAAGAAGTAAGAAAGCAAGAAGTAAGAAAGAAGTAAGAAAGAAGTAAGAAAGAAGTAAGAAAGAAGAAAAAAGAAGTTAGAAAGAAGTAAGAAAGAATTAAGAAAGAAGTAAGAAAGAAGAAAAAAGAAGTTAGAAAGAAGTAAGAAAGAAGTAAGAAAGAAGTAAGAAAGAAGAAAGAAAGAAGAAATAAAGAAAGAAGAAAGAAGTAAGAAAGAAGTAAGAAAGAAAGAAGTAAGAAAAAAGTAAGAAAGAAGAAAGAAAGAAGTAAGAAAGAAGAAAAAAGAAGTTAGAAAGAAGTAAGAAATAAGTAATAAAGAGGTTAGAAAGAAGTAATATGAAGTAATAAAGAAGTAAGAAAGAAAGAAGTAAGAATGAAGAAAGAAAGAAAGAATAAAGAAATAAGAAAGAAGTAAGAATGAAGAAAGTAAGAAAGAAAGAAAGAAAAAAGAAGTAAGAAAGAAGTAAGAAAGAAGTAAGAAAGAAGTAAGAAAGAAGTAAGAAAGAATTAAGAAAGAAGTAAGAAAGAAGTAAGAAAGAAGTAAGAAAGAAGTAAGAAAGAAGTAAGTAAGAAGTAATAAAGAAGTAAGAAAGAAGTAAGAAAGAGAGAAGAAAGAAGTAAGAAAGAAGTAAGAAAGAAGAAAGAAAGAAGTAAGAAAGAAGAAAGAAAGAAGTAAGAAAGAAGTAAGAAAGAAGAAAGAAAGAAGTAAGAAAGAACAAAGAAAGAAGAAAGAAAGAAGTAAGAAAGAAGTATGAAAGAAGTAAGAAAGAAGAAAGAAAGAAGTAAGAAAGAAGTAAGAAAGAAGTAAGAAAGAAGTAAGAAAGAAGTAAGAAAGAAGTAAGAAAGAAGTAAGAAAGAAAGAAGTAAGAAAGAAGTAAGAAAGAAGTAAGAAAGAAGTAAGAAAGAAGAAAAAAGAAGTTAGAAAGAAGTAAGAAAGAAGTAAGAAAGAAGTAAGAAAGAAGAAAGAAAGAAGTAAGAAAGAAGTAAGAAAGAAGTAAGAAAGAAGTAAGAAAGAAGTAAGAAAGAAAGAAGAAAGAAGTAAGAAAGAAGTAAGAAAGAAGTAAGAAAGAAGAATGAAAGAAGTAAGAAAGAATTATGAAAGAAGTAAGAAAGAAGAAAGAAAGAAGCAAGAAGGAAGTAAGGAAGAAGTAAGAAGGAATGAATAAATAAGTAAGAAAGAGGTTAGAAAGAAGTAATACAGAAGTAAGAAAGAAGTAAGAAAGAAAAAAGTAAGACAGAAGAAAGAAAGAAAGAATAAAGAAGTAAGAGAGAAGTAAGAAGGAATGAAGAAAGAAGTAAGAAAGAAGTAAGAAGGAATGAAGAAAGAAGTAAGAAAGAAGTAAGAAAGAAGTAAGAAAGAAGTATGAAAGAAGTTAGAAAGAAGTAAGAAAAAAGTAAGAAAGAAGTAAGAAAGAAGTAAGAAAGAAGTAAGAAAGAAGTAAGAAAGAAGAAAGAAAGGAAGAAGAAAGAAGTAAGAAAGAAGTTAGAAAGAAGTAAGAAATAAGTAAGAAAGAAGTTAGAAAGAAGTAAGAAAGAAGTAAGAAAGAAGAAAGAAAGAAGTAAGAAAGAAGAAATAAAGAAGTAAGAAAGAAGAAAGAAAGAAGTAACAAGGAAGTAAGAAAGAAAGAAGAAAGAAGTAAGAAAGAAGTAAGAAAGAAGTAAGAAAGGAGCAAGAAAGAAGTAAGAAAGAAGTAAGAAGGAATGAAGAAAGAAGTAAGAAAGAAGTAAGAAAGAAGTAAGAAAGATGTAAGAAAGAAAGAAGAAAGAAGTAAGGAAGAAGAAAGAAAGAAGTATGAAAGAAGTAAGAAAGAAGCAAGAAAGAAAGAAGAAAGAAGTAAGAAAGAATTTAGAAAGAAGTAAGAAATATGAGAAAGAAGTAAGAAAGAAGTAAGAAAGAAGTAAGAAAGAAAGAAGTAAGAAAGACGTAAGAAATAAGAAAGAAAGAAGTAAGAAGAAAGAAAGAAGTAAGAAAGAAGTAAGAAAGAAGTAAGAAAGAAGTAAGAAAGAAGTAAGAAAGAAGTAAGAAAGAAAGAAGTAAGAAGAAAGAAAGAAGTAAGAAAGAAGTAAGAAAGAAGTATGAAAGAAGTAAGAAAGAAAGAAGTAAGAAAGAAGTAAGAAAGAAAGAAGAAAGAAGTAAGAAAGAAGTAAGAAGTAAGAAAGAAGAATGAAAGAAGTAAGAAAGAATTATGAAAGAAGTAAGAAAGAAGAAAGAAAGAAGTAAGAAGGAAGTAAGGAAGAAGTAAGAAGGAATGAATAAATAAGTAAGAAAGAAGAAAGAAGTAAGAAAGAAGTAAGAAAGAAGTAAGAAAGTAGTAAGAAAGAAAGAAGAAAGAAGTAAGAAAGAAGTAAGAAAGAAGAAAGAAAGAAGTAAGAAAGAAGAAAAAAGAAGTTAGAAAGCAGTAAGAAAGAAGTAAGAAAGAGGTTAGAAAGAAGTAATACAGAAGTAAGAAAGAAGTAAGAAAGAAAAAAGTAAGACAGAAGAAAGAAAGAAAGAATAAAGAAGTAAGAGAGAAGTAAGAAGGAATGAAGAAAGAAGTAAGAAAGAAGTAAGAAAGAAGTAAGAAAGAAGTAAGAAGGAATGAAGAAAGAAGTAAGAAAGAAGTAAGAAAGAAGTACGAAAGAAGTAAGAAAGAAGGAAGAAAGAAGTAAGAAAGAAGTAAGAAAGAAGTATGAAAGAAGTTAGAAAGAAGTAAGAAAAAAGTAAGAAAGAAGTAAGAAAGAAGTAAGAAAGAAGTAAGAAAGAAGTAAGAAAGAAGTAAGAAAGAAGAAAGAAAGGAAGAAGAAAGAAGTAAGAAAGAAGTTAGAAAGAAGTAAGAAATAAGTAAGAAAGAAGTTAGAAAGAAGTAAGAAAGAAGTAAGAAAGAAGAAAGAAAGAAGTAAGAAAGAAGAAATAAAGAAGTAAGAAAGAAGAAAGAAAGAAGTAACAAGGAAGTAAGAGAGAAAGAAGAAAGAAGTAAGAAAGAAGTAAGAAAGAAGTAAGAAAGGAGCAAGAAAGAAAGAAGAAAGAAGTAAGAAAGAATTTAGAAAGAAGTAAGAAATATGAGAAAGAAGTAAGAAAGAAGTAAGAAAGAAGTAAGAAATAAAGAAGTAAGAAAGACGTAAGAAATAAGAAAGAAAGAAGTAAGAAGAAAGAAAGAAGTAAGAAAGAAGTAAGAAAGAAGTAAGAAAGAAGTAAGAAAGAAAGAAGAAAGAAGAAAGAAGTAAGAAAGAAGAAAGAAAGAAGTAAGAAGGAATGAAGAAAGAAGTAAGAAAGAAGAAAGAAAGATGTATGAAAGAAGTAAGAAAGAAAGAAGTAAGAAAGAAGTAAGAAAGAAGTAAGGAAAAAGTAAGAAAGAAGTTAGAAAGAAGTAAGAAAGAAGTAAGAAAGAAGTAAGAAATAAGTAAGAAAGAAGTAAGAAAGAAGTAAGAAAGAAGTAAGAAAGAAAGAAGTAAGAAAGAAGTAAGAAAGAAGTAAGAAAGAAGAAAAAAGAAGTTAGAAAGAAGTAAGAAAGAATTAAGAAAGAAGTAAGAAAGAAGAAAAAAGAAGTTAGAAAGAAGTAAGAAAGAAGTAAGAAAGAAGTAAGAAAGAAGAAAGAAAGAAGAAAGAAAGAAAGAAGAAAGAAGTAAGAAAGAAGTAAGAAAGAAAGAAGTAAGAAAGAAGTAAGAAAGAAGTAAGAAAAAAGTAAGAAAGAAGTTAGAAAGAAGTAAGAAAGAAGTAAGAAAGAAGTAAGAAAGAAGTAAGAAATAAGTAAGAAAGAAGTAAGAAAGAAGTAAGAAAGAAGTAAAAAAGAAAGAAGTAAGAAAGAAGTAAGAAAGAAGTAAGAAAGAAGTAAGAAGGAATGAAGAAAGAAGTAAGAAAGAAGTAAGAAAGAAGAAAGAAAGAAGTAAGAAAGAAGAAAGAAAGAAGTAAGCAAGAAGTAAGAAAGACGTAAGAAAGAAGTAAGAAAGAAGTAAGAAAGAAGTAAGAAAGAAGAAAAAAGAGGTTAGAAAGAAGTAAGAAAGAAGTATGAAAGAAGTAAGAAAGAAGAAAGAAAGAAGTAAGAAAGAAGTAATAAAGAAGTAAAAAAGAAGTAAGAAAGAAGTAAGAAAGAGAGAAGAAAGAAGTAAGAAAGAAGTAAGAAAGAAGAAAGAAAGAAGAAGGAAGTAAGAAAGGAAGAAGAAAGAAGTAAGGAAGAAGTAAGAAAGAAGTAAGAAAGAAGTAAGAAAGAAGTAAGAAAGAAGTAAGAAAGAAAGAAGAAAGAAGAAACAAAGAAGTAAGCAAGAAGTATGAAAGAAGTAAGAAAGAAGTAAGAAGGAATGAATAAAGAAGTAAGAAAGAAGTAAGAAAGAAGTAAGAAAGAAGTAAGAAAGAAAGAAGAAAGAAGTAAAAAAGAAGTAAGAAAGAAGTAAGAAAGAAGTAAGAAAGAAGAAAGAAAGAAGAAAGAAAGAAGTAAGAAAGAAGTAAGAAAGAAGTAAGAAAGAAGTAAGAAAGAAAGAAGAAAGAAGTAAGAAAGAAGTAAGAAAGAAAGAAGAAAGAAGTAAGAAAGAAGTAAGAAATAAGTAAGAAAGAAGTAAGAAAGAAGTAAGAAAGAAGATAAAAGAAGTTAGAAAGAAATAAGAAAGAAGTAAGAAAGAAGTAAGAAAGAAAGAAGAAAGAAGTAAGAAAGAAGTAAGAAAGAAGTAAGAAAGAAGGAGGAAAGAAGTAAGAAAGAAGTAAGAAAGAAGTAAGAAAGAAGAAAGAAAGAAGTAAGAAAGAAGAAAGAAGTAAGAAAGAAGTAAGAAATAAGAAAGAAGTAAGAAAGAAGTAAGAAAGAAGTAAGAAAGAAGTAAGAAAGAAGTAAGAAAGAAGTAAGAAAGAAGTAAAGAAAGAAGTTAGAAAGAAGTAAGAAAGAAGTAAGAAAGAAGTAAGAAAGAAGTAAGAAAGAAGTAAGAAAGAAGTAAGAAAGAAGTAAGAAAGAAGTAAGAAAGAAGTAAGAAGGAATGAAGAAAGAAGTAAGAAAGAAGTAAGAAAGAAGAAAGAAAGAAGTAAGAAAGAAGAAAGAAAGAAAGAAGTAAGAAGGAATGAAGAAAGAAGTAAGAAAGAAGTAAGAAAGAAGTAAGAAAGAAGTAAGAAAGAAGTAAGAAAGAAGTAAAGAAAGAAGTTAGAAAGAAGTAAGAAAAAAGTAAGAAAGAAGTAAGAAAGAAAGAAGAAAAAAGAAAGAAAGAAGAAAGAAGAAAGAAAGAAGTAAGAAAGAAGTAAGAAAAAGTAAGAAAGAAGTAAGAAAGAAAGAAGAAAGAAGTAAGAAAGAAGTAAGAAAGAAATAAGAAAGAAGAAAAAAGAAGTTAGAAAGAAGTAAGAAAGAAGTAAGAAAGAAGTAAGAAAGAAGAAAGAAAGAAGTAAGAAAGAAGAAAGAAAGAAAGAAGAAAGAAGTAAAAAAGAAGTAAGAAAGAAGTAAGAAAGAAGTAAGAAAGAAGAAAGAAAGAAGAAAGAAAGAAGTAAGAAAGAAGTAAGAAAGAAGTAAGAAAGAAGTAAGAAAGAAAGAAGAAAGAAGTAAGAAAGAAGTAAGAAAGAAAGAAGAAAGAAGTAAGAAAGAAGTAAGAAATAAGTAAGAAAGAAGTAAGAAAGAAGTAAGAAAGAAGATAAAAGAAGTTAGAAAGAAATAAGAAAGAAGTAAGAAAGAAGTAAGAAAGAAAGAAGAAAGAAGTAAGAAAGAAGAAAGAAAGAAGTAAGAAAGAAGAAAGAAAGAAGAAAGAAAGAAGTAAGAAAGAAGCAAGAAAGATGTAAGAAAGTAGTTAGAAAGAAGTAAGAAATAAGTAAGAAAGAAGAAAAAAGAAGTTAGAAAGAAGTAAGATAGAAGTAAGAAAGAAGAAAGAAAGAAGTAAGAAAGAAGAAAGAAAGAAAGAAGTAAGAAGGAATGAAGGAAGAAGTAAGAAAGAAGTAAGAAAGAAGTAAGAAAGAAGAAATAAAGAAGTAAGAAAGAAGTTAGAAAGAAGTAAGAAAGAAGTAAGAAAGTAAGAAGAGAGAGGAAAGAAAGAAGTAAGAAAGAAGAAAGAAAGAAGTAAGAAAGAAGTAAGAAAGAAGTAAGAAAGAAAGAAGAAAGAAGTAAGAAAGAAGGAAGAAAGAAGAAAGAAATAAGAAAGAAGAAAAAAGAAGTTAGAAAGAAGTAAGAAAGAAGTTAGAAAGAAGTAAGAAAGAAGAAAGAAAGAAGTAAGAAAGAAGAAAGAAAGAAAGAAGAAAGAAGTAAGAAAGACGTAAGAAAGAAGTAAGAAAGAAGTAAGAAAGAAGTAAGAAAGAAGTAAGAAAGAAGTAAGAAAGTAGTTAGAAAGAAGTAAGAAAGAAGTAAGAAAGAAGAAAAAAGAAGGTAGAAAGAAGTAAGAAAGAAGTAAGAAAGAAGTAAGAAAGAAGAAAGAAAGAAGTAAGAAAGAAGTAAGAAAGAAGTAAGAAGGAATGAAGAAAGAAGTAAGAAAGAAGTAAGAAAGAAGTAAGAAAGAAGTAAGAAAGAAGCAAGAAAGAAGTAAGAAAGAAGAAAGAAACAAGTAAGAAAGAAGAAAGAAAGAAGTAAGAAAGAAGTATGAAAGAAGAAAGAAAGAAGTAAGAAAGAAAGAAGAAAGAAGTAAGAAAGAAGTAAGAAAGAAGTAAGAAAGAAGTAAGAAAGAAGTAAGAAGGAATGGAGAAAGAAGTAAGAAAGAAGTAAGAAAGAAGTAAGAAAGAAGTAAGAAAGAAGTAAGAAAGAAGAAAGAAAGAAGTAAGAAAGAAGTAAGAAAGAAGTAAGAAAGAAGAAAGAAAGAAGTAAGAAAGAAGAAAGAAAGAAGTAAGAAAGAAGTATGAAAGAAGAAAGAAAGAAGTAAGAAAGAAAGAAGAAAGAAGAAAGAAAGAAGTAAGAAAGAAGTAAGAAAGAAGTAAGAAAGAAGTAAGAAAGAAGGAGGAAAGAAGTAAGAAAGAAGTAAGAAAGAAGTAAGAAAGAAGAAAGAAAGAAGTAAGAAAGAAGAAAGAAGTAAGAAAGAAGTAAGAAATAAGTAAGAAGTAAGAAAGAAGTAAGAAAGAAGTAAGAAAGAAGTAAGAAAGAAGTAAGAAAGAAGTAAGAAAGAAGTAAAGAAAGAAGTTAGAAAGAAGTAAGAAAGAAGTAAGAAAGAAGTAAGAAAGAAGTAAGAAAGAAGTAAGAAAGAAGTAAGAAAGAAGTAAGAAAGAAGTAAGAAGGAATGAAGAAAGAAGTAAGAAAGAAGTAAGAAAGAAGAAAGAAAGAAGTAAGAAAGAAGAAAGAAAGAAAGAAGTAAGAAGGAATGAAGAAAGAAGTAAGAAAGAAGTAAGAAAGAAGTAAGAAAGAAGTAAGAAAGAAGTAAGAAAGAAGTAAAGAAAGAAGTTAGAAAGAAGTAAGAAAAAAGTAAGAAAGAAGTAAGAAAGAAAGAAGAAAAAAGAAAGAAAGAAGAAAGAAGAAAGAAAGAAGTAAGAAAGAAGTAAGAAAAAGTAAGAAAGAAGTAAGAAAGAAAGAAGAAAGAATTAAGAAAGAAGTAAGAAAGAAATAAGAAAGAAGAAAAAAGAAGTTAGAAAGAAGTAAGAAAGAAGTAAGAAAGAAGTAAGAAAGAAGAAAGAAAGAAGTAAGAAAGAAGAAAGAAAGAAAGAAGAAAGAAGTAAAAAAGAAGTAAGAAAGAAGTAAGAAAGAAGTAAGAAAGAAGAAAGACAGAAGTAAGAAGGAATGAAGAAAGAAGTAAGAAAGAAGTAAGAAGGAAGTAAGAAAGAAGTAAGAGAGAAGTAAGAAAGAAGTATGAAAGAAGAAAGAAAGAAGTTAGAAAGAAGTAAGAAAGAAGTAAGAAAGAAGTAAGAAAGAAAGAAGAAAGAAGTAAGAAAGAAGTAAGAAAGAAGGAAGAAGGAATGAAGAAAGAAGTAAGAAAGAAGTAAGAAAGAAGAAAGAAAGAAGTAAGAAAGAAGTAAGAAAGAAAGAAGAAAAAAGAAAGAAAGAAGAAAGAAGAAAGAAAGAAGTAAGAAAGAAGTAAGAAAAAGTAAGAAAGAAGTAAGAAAGAAAGAAGAAAGAAGTAAGAAAGAAGTAAGAAAGAAATAAGAAAGAAGAAAAAAGAAGTTAGAAAGAAGTAAGAAAGAAGTAATAAAGAAGTAAGAAAGAAGAAAGAAAGAAGTAAGAAAGAAGAAAGAAAGAAAGAAGAAAGAAGTAAAAAAGAAGTAAGAAAGAAGTAAGAAAGAAGTAAGAAAGAAGTAAGAAAGAAGTAAGAAGGAATGAAGAAAGAAGTAAGAAAGAAGTAAGAAGGAAGTAAGAAAGAAGTAAGAGAGAAGTAAGAAAGAAGTAAGAAAGAAGAAAGAAAGAAGTTAGAAAGAAGTAAGAAAGAAGTAAGAAAGAAGTAAGAAAGAAAGAAGAAAAAAGAAAGAAAGAAGTAAGAAAGAAGAAAGAAAGAATTAAGAAAGAAGTAAGAAAGAAGTAAGAAAGAAGAAAGAAAGAAGTAAGAAAGATGTAAGAAAGAAGTAAGAAAGAAGTAAGAAAGAAGTAAGAAGGAATGAAGAAAGAGGTAAGAAAGAAGTAAGAAAGAAGAAAGAAAGAAGTAAGAAGGAAGAAAGAAAGAACGAAGTAAGAAGGAATGAAGAAATAAGCAAGAAAGAAGTAAGAAAGTAGTTAGAAAGAAGTAAGAAAGAAGTGAGAAAGAAGAAAAAATTAGTTAGAAAGAAGTAAGAAAGAAGTAAGAAAGAAGAAAGAAAGAAGTAAGAAAGAAGAAAGAAAGAAAGAAGTAAGAAGGAATGAAGGAAGAAGTAAGAAAGAAGTAAGAAAGAAGTAATAAAGAAGTAAGAAAGAAGTTAGAAAGAAGTAAGAAAGAAGTAAGAAAGAAGTAAGAAAGTAAGAAGAGAGAAGAAAGAAAGAAGTAAGAAAGAAGAAAGAAAGAAGTAAGAAAGAAGTAAGAAAGAAGTAAGAAAGAAGTAAGAAAGAAGTAAGAAAGAAGAAAGAAAGAAGTAAGAAAGAAGTAAGAAAGAAGTAAGAAGGAATGAAGAAAGAAGTAAGAAAGAAGTAAGAAAGAAGTAAGAAAGAAGTAAGAAAGAAGTAAGAAAGAAGTAAGAAAGAAGAAAGAAATAAGTAAGAAAGAAGAAAGAAAGAAGTAAGAAAGAAGTATGAAAGAAGAAAGAAAGAAGTAAGAAAGAAAGAAGAAAGAAGAAAGAAAGAAGTAAGAAAGAAGTAAGAAAGAAGTAAGAAAGAAGTAAGAAAGAAGGAGGAAAGAAGTAAGAAAGAAGTAAGAAAGAAGTGAGAAAGAAGAAAGAAAGAAGTAAGAAAGAAGAAAGAAAGAAGTAAGAAAGAAGTAAGAAATAAGAAAGAAGTAAGAAAGAAGTAAGAAAGAAGTAAGAAAGAAGTAAGAAAGAAGTAAGAAAGAAGTAAAAAGGAATGAAGAAAGAAGTAAGAAAGAAGTAAGAAAGAAGAAAGAAAGAAGTAAGAAAGAAGAAAGAAAGAAAGAAGTAAGAAGGAATGAAGAAAGAAGTAAGAAAGAAGTAAGAAAGAAGTAAGAAAGAAGTAAGAAAGAAGAAAGAAAGAAATAAAGAAAGAAGTTAGAAAGAAGTAAGAAAAAAGTAAGAAAGAAGTAAGAAAGAAAGAAGAAAAAAGAAAGAAAGAAGTAAGAAAGAAGAAAGAAAGAAGTAAGAAAGAAGTAAGAAAGAAGTAAGAAAGAAGTAAGAAAGAAAGAAGAAAGAAGTAAGAAAGAAGTAAGAAAGAAATAAGAAAGAAGAAAAAAGAAGTTAGAAAGAAGTAAGAAAGAAGTAAGAAAGAAGTAAGAAAGAAGAAAGAAAGAAGTAAGAAAGAAGAAAGAAAGAAAGAAGAAAGAAGTAAAAAAGAAGTAAGAAAGAAGTAAGAAAGAAGTAAGAAAGAAGAAAGACAGAAGTAAGAAGGAATGAAGAAAGAAGTAAGAAAGAAGTAAGAAGGAAGTAAGAAAGAAGTAAGAGAGAAGTAAGAAAGAAGTAAGAAAGAAGAAAGAAAGAAGTTAGAAAGAAGTAAGAAAGAAGTAAGAAAGAAGTAAGAAAGAAAGAAGAAAGAAGTAATAAAGTAGTAAGAAAGAAGTAAGAAAGAAGTAAGAAAGAAGTAAGAAGGAATGAAGAAAGAAGAAAGAAAGAAGTAAGAAAGAAGTAAGAAAGAAGTAAGAAAGAAGTAAGAAAGAAAGCAGAAAGAAGTAAGAAAGAAGTAAGAAATAAGTAAGAAAGAAGTAAGAAAGAAGTAAGAAGGAATGAAGAAAGAAGAAAGAAAGAAGTAAGAAAGAAGTAAGAAAGAAGTAAGAAAGAAGTAAGAAAGAAAGAAGAAAGAAGCAAGAAAGAAGTAAGAAAGTAGTTAGAAAGAAGTAAGAAAGAAGTGAGAAAGAAGAAAAAAGAAGTTAGAAAGAAGTAAGAAAGAAGTAAGAAAGAAGAAAGAAAGAAGTAAGGAAGAAAGAAAGAACGAAGTAAGAAGGAATGAAGAAAGAAGCAAGAAAGAAGTAAGAAAGTAGTTAGAAAGAAGTAAGAAAGAAGTGAGAAAGAAGAAAAAAGAAGTTAGAAAGAAGTAAGAAAGAAGTAAGAAAGAAGAAAGAAAGAAGTAAGAAAGAAGAAAGAAAGAAAGAAGTAAGAAGGAATGAAGGAAGAAGTAAGAAAGAAGTAAGAAAGAAGTAAGAAAGAAGTAAGAAAGAAGTAAGAAAGAAAGAAGAAAGAAGTAATAAAGTAGTAAGAAAGAAGTAAGAAAGAAGTAAGAAAGAAGTAAGAAGGAATGAAGAAAGAAGAAAGAAAGAAGTAAGAAAGAAGTAAGAAAGAAGTAAGAAAGAAGTAAGAAAGAAAGAAGAAAGAAGTAAGAAAGAAGTAAGAAATAAGTAAGAAAGAAGTAAGAAAGAAGATAAAAGAAGTTAGAAAGAAGTAAGATAGAAGTAAGAAAGAAGTAAGAAAGAAAGAAGAAAGAAGTAAGAAAGAAGAAAGAAAGAAGTAAGAAAGAAGAAAGAAAGAAGAAAGAACGAATTAAGAAAGAAGCAAGAATGAAGTAAGAAAGTAGTTAGAAAGAAGTAAGAAAGAAGTAAGAAAGAAGAAAAAAGAAGTTAGAAAGAAGTAAGAAAGAAGAAAGAAAGAAGTAAGAAAGAAGAAAGAAAGAAAGAAAGAAGTAAGAAGGAATGAAGGAAGAAGTAAGAAAGAAGTAAGAAAGAAGTAAGAAAGAAGTAAGAAAGAAGTAATAAGGAAGAAAGAAAGAAGTTAGAAAGAAGTAAGAAAGAAGTAATTAAGAAGTAAGAAAGTAAGAAGAGAGAAGAAAGAAAGAAGTAAGAAAGAAGAAATAAAGAAGTAAGAAAGAAGTAAGAAAGAAGTAAGAAAGAAGTAAGAAAGAAAGAAGAAAGAAGTAAGAAAGAAGTAAGAAAGAAGAAAGAAATAAGAAAGAAGAAAAAAGAAGTTAGAAATAAGTAAGAAATAAGTAAGAAAGAAGTAAGAAAGAAGAAACAAAGAAGTAAGAAAGAAGAAAGAAAGAAAGAAGAAAGAAGTAAGAAAGAAGTAAGAAAGAAGTATGAAAGAAGTAAGAAAGAAGTAAGAAAGAAGTAAGAAGGAATGAAGAAAGAAGTAAGAAAGAAGTAAGAAAGAAGTAAGAAAGAAGTAAGAAAGAAGTAAGAAAGAAGTAAGAAAGTAGTTAGAAAGAAGTAAGAAAGAAGTAAGAAAGAAGAAAAAAGAAGTTAGAAAGAAGTAAGAAAGAAGTAAGAAAGAAGTAAGAAAGAAGTAAGAAAGAAGTAAGAAAGTAGTAAGAAAGTAGTAAGAAAGAAGAAAGAAAGAAGTAAGAAAGAATAAAGAAGGAAGAAAGAAAGAAGTAAGAAAGAAGAAAGAAAGAAGTAAGAAAGAAGTAAGAAAGAAGTAAGAAAGAAGTAAGAAAGAAGTAAGAAGGAATGAAGAAAGAAGTAAGAAAGAAGAAAGAAAGAAGAAAGAAAGAATTAAGAAAAAAGAAAGAAAGAAGTAAGAAAGTAGTTAGAAAGAAGTAGAGAAAGAAGTAAGAAAGAAGTAAGAAAGAAGAAAGAAAGAAAGAAGAAAGAAGTAAGAAAGAAGTACGAAAGAAGTAAGAAAGAAGTAAGAAAGAAGTAAGAAAGAAGTAAGAAAGAAGTAAGAAAGAAGTAAGAAGGAATGAAGAAAGAAGTAAGAAAGAAGTAAGAAAGAAGTAAGAAAGAAGAAAGAAAGAAGAAAGAAAGAAGAAAGAAAGAAGTAAGAAAGAAGTATGAAAGAAGAAAGAAAGAAGTAAGAAAGAAAGAAGAAAGAAGTAAGAAAGAAGTAAGAAAGAAGAACGAAAGAAGTAAGAAAGAAGAAAGAAAGAAATAAGAAGGAAGTAAGAAAGAAGTAAGTAAGAAGTACGAAAGAAGTAAGAAAGAAGTAAGAAAGAAAGAAGTAAGAAAGAAGTAAGAAAGAAATAAGAAAGAAGTTAGAAAGAAGTAAGAAAGAAGTAAGAAAGAAGTAAGAAAGAAGAAAGAAATAAGTAAGAAAGAAGTAAGAAAGTAAGAAGAAAGAAGTAAGAAAGAAGTAAGAAAGAAGTAAGAAAGAAAGGAGAAAGAAGTAAGAAAGAAGTAAGAAAGAAGTATGAAAGAAGTAAGAAAGAAGAAAGAAATAAGTAAGAAAGAAGTAAGAAAGAAGTAAGAAAGAAGTAAGAAAGAAAGAAGAAAGAAGTAAGAAAGAAGTAAGAAAGAAGTAAGAAAGAAATAAGAAAGAAATAAGAAGGAATGAAGAAAGAAGTAAGAAAGAAGTAAGAAAGAAGTAAGAAAGAAGTAAGAAAGAAGTAAGAAAGTAGTTAGAAAGAAGTAAGAAAGAAGTAAGAAAGAAGAAAAAAGAAGTTAGAAAGAAGTAAGAAAGAAGTAAGAAAGAAGTAAGAAAGAAGTAAGAAAGAAGTAAGAAAGAAGTAAGAAAGAAGTAAGAAAGAAGTAAAAAAGAAGTAAGAAAGAAGTAAGAAAGAAAGAAGAAAGAAGTAAGAAAGAATTAAGAAAGAAGTAAGAAAGAAGTAAGAAAGAAGAAAGAAAGAAGTAAGAAAGAAGAACGAAAGAAGTAAGAAAGAAGAAAGAAAGAAATAAGAAGGAAGTAAGAAAGAAGTAAGGAAGAAGTACGAAAGAAGTAAGAAAGAAGTAAGAAAGAAAGAAGTAAGAAAGAAGTAAGAAAGAAGTAAGAAAGAAGTTAGTAAGAAGTAAGAAAGAAGTAAGAAAGAGGTAAGAAAGAAGTAAGAAATAAGTAAGAAAGTAAGAAGAAAGAAGTAAGAAAGAAGTAAGAAAGAAGTAAGAAAGAAAGAAGAAAGAAGTAAGAAAGAAGTAAGAAAGAAGTATGAAAGAAGTAAGAAAGAAGAAAGAAAGAAGTAAGAAAGAAGTAAGAAAGAAGTAAGAAAGAAGTAAGAAAGAAAGAAGAAAGAAGTAAGAAAGAAGTAAGAAAGAAGTAAGAAAGAAGTAAGAAAGAAATAAGAAGGAATGAAGAAAGAAGTAAGAAAGAAGTAAGAAAGAAGTAATAAAGAAGGAAGAAAGAAGTAAGAAAGAAGTAAGAAATAAGTAAGAAAGAAGTAAGAAAGAAGTAAGAAAGAAGATAAAAGAAGTTAGAAAGAAATAAGAAAGAAGTAAGAAAGAAGTAAGAAAGAAAGAAGAAAGAAGTAAGAAAGAAGAAAGAAAGAAGTAAGAAGGAAGAAAGAAAGAAGAAAGAAAGAAGTAAGAAAGAAGCAAGAAAGATGTAAGAAAGTAGTTAGAAAGAAGTAAGAAATAAGTAAGAAAGAAGAAAAAAGAAGTTAGAAAGAAGTAAGATAGAAGTAAGAAAGAAGAAAGAAAGAAGTAAGAAAGAAGAAAGAAAGAAGTTAGAAAGAAGTAAGAAAGAAGTAAGAAAGAAGTAAGAAAGTAAGAAGAGAGAGGAAAGAAAGAAGTAAGAAAGAAGAAAGAAAGAAGTAAGAAAGAAGTAAGAAAGAAGTAAGAAAGAAAGAAGAAAGAAGTAAGAAAGAAGGAAGAAAGAAGAAAGAAATAAGAAAGAAGAAAAAAGAAGTTAGAAAGAAGTAAGAAAGAAGTAAGAAAGAAGTAAGAAAGAAGAAAGAAAGAAGTAAGAAAGAAGAAAGAAAGAAAGAAGAAAGAAGTAAGAAAGACGTAAGAAAGAAGTAAGAAAGAAGTAAGAAAGAAGTAAGAAAGAAGTAAGAAAGAAGTAAGAAAGAAGTAAGAAAGTAGTTAGAAAGAAGTAAGAAAGAAGTAAGAAAGAAGAAAAAAGAAGTTAGAAGTAAGAAAGAAGTAAGAAAGAAGTAAGAAAGAAGTAAGAAAGAAGAAAGAAAGAAGTAAGAAAGAAGTAAGAAAGAAGTAAGAAGGAATGAAGAAAGAAGTAAGAAAGAAGTAAGAAAGAAGTAAGAAAGAAGTGAGAAAGAAGTAAGAAAGAAGTAAGAAAGAAGAAAGAAAGAAGTAAGAAAGAAGAAAGAAAGAAGTAAGAAAGAAGTATGAAAGAAGAAAGAAAGAAGTAAGAAAGAAAGAAGAAAGAAGTAAGAAAGAAGTAAGAAAGAAGTAAGAAAGAAGTAAGAAAGAAGTAAGAAGGAATGAAGAAAGAAGTAAGAAAGAAGTAAGAAAGAAGTAAGAAAGAAGTAAGAAAGAAGTAAGAAAGAAGAAAGAAAGAAGTAAGAAAGAAGTAAGAAAGAAGTAGGAAGGAATGAAGAAAGAAGTAAGAAAGAAGTAAGAAAGAAGTAAGAAAGAAGTAAGAAAGAATTAAGAAAGAAGTAAGAAAGAAGAAAGAAAGAAGTAAGAAAGAAGAAGGAAAGAAGTAAGAAAGAAGTATGAAAGAAGAAAGAAAGAAGAAAGAAAGAAGAAAGAAGAAAGAAAGAAGTAAGAAAGAAGTAAGAAAGTAGTAAGAAAGAAGTAAGAAAGAAGGAGGAAAGAAGTAAGAAAGAAGTAAGAAAGAAGTAAGAAAGAAGAAAGAAAGAAGTTAGAAAGAAATAAGAAAGAAGTAAGAAAGAAGTAAGAAAGAAAGAAGAAAGAAGTAAGAAAGAAGAAAGAAAGAAGTAAGAAAGAAGTAAGAAAGAAGTAAGAAAGAAGGAGGAAAGAAGTAAGAAAGAAGTAAGAAAGAAGTAAGAAAGAAGAAAGAAAGAAGTAAGAAAGAAGTAAGAAAGAAGTAAGAAAGAAGTAAGAAATAAGAAAGAAGTAAGAAAGAAGTAAGAAAGAAGTAAGAAAGAAGTAAGAAAGAAGTAAGAAAGAAGTAAGAAAGAAGTAAAGAAAGAAGTTAGAAAGAAGTAAGAAAAAAGAAAGAAAGAGGTAAGAAAGAAAGAAGAAAAAAGAAAGAAAGAAGACAGAAAGAAGACAGAAAGAAGTAAGAAAGAAGTAAGAAAGAAGTAAGAAAGAAGTAAGAAAGAAGTAAGAAAGAAGTAAGAAAGAAGTAAGAAAGAAGTAAGAAAGAAGTAAGAAAGAAGTAAGAAGGAATGAAGAAAGAAGTAAGAAAGAAGTAAGAAAGAAGAAAGAAAGAAGTAAGAAAGAAGAATGAAAGAAAGAAGTTAGAAGGAATGAAGAAAGAAGTAAGAAAGAAGTAAGAAAGAAGTAAGAAACAAGTAAGAAAGAAGTAAAGAAAGAAGTTAGAATGAAGTAAGAAAAAAGTAAGAAAGAAGTAAGAAAGAAAGAAGAAAAAAGAAAGAAAGAAGTAAGAAAGAAGAAAGAAAGAAGTAAGAAAGAAGTAAGAAAAAGTAAGAAAGAAGTAAGAAAGAAAGAAGAAAGAAGTAAGAAAGAAGGAAGAAAGAAGAAAGAAATAAGAAAGAAGAAAAAAGAGGTTAGAAAGAAGTAAGAAAGAAGTAAGAAAGAAGTAAGAAAGAAGAAAGAAAGAAGTAAGAAAGAAGAAAGAAAGAAAGAAGAAAGAAGTAAGAAAGACGTAAGAAAGAAGTAAGAAAGAAGTAAGAAAGAAGTAAGAAAGAAGTAAGAAAGAAGTAAGAAAGAAGTAAGAAGGAATGAAGAAAGAAGTAAGAAAGAAGTAAGAAAGAAGTAAGAAAGAAGTGAGAAAGAAGTAAGAAAGAAGTAAGAAAGAAGAAAGAAAGAAGTAAGAAAGAAGAAAGAAAGAAGTAAGAAAGAAGTATGAAAGAAGAAAGAAAGAAGTAAGAAAGAAAGAAGAAAGAAGTAAGAAAGAAGTAAGAAAGAAGTAAGAAAGAAGTAAGAAAGAAGTAAGAAGGAATGAAGAAAGAAGTAAGAAAGAAGTAAGAAAGAAGTAAGAAAGAAGTAAGAAAGAAGTAAGAAAGAAGAAAGAAAGAAGTAAGAAAGAAGTAAGAAAGAAGTAAGAAGGAATGAAGAAAGAAGTAAGAAAGAAGTAAGAAAGAAGTAAGAAAGAAGTAAGAAAGAAGTAAGAAAGAAGTAAGAAAGAAGAAAGAAAGAAGTAAGAAAGAAGAAAGAAAGAAGTAAGAAAGAAGTATGAAAGAAGAAAGAAAGAAGTAAGAAAGAAAGAAGAAAGAAGAAAGAAAGAAGTAAGAAAGAAGTAAGAAAGAAGTAAGAAAGAAGTAAGAAAGAAGGAGGAAAGAAGTAAGAAAGAAGTAAGAAAGAAGTAAGAAAGAAGAAAGAAAGAAGTAAGAAAGAAGTAAGAAAGAAGTAAGAAAGAAGAAAGAAAGAAGTAAGAAAGAAGTAAGAAAGAAGTAAGAAATAAGAAGGACTGAAGAAAGAAGTAAGAAAGAAGTAAGAAAGAAGTAAGAAAGAAGTAAGAAAGAAGTAAAGAAAGAAGTTAGAAAGAAGTAAGAAAGAAGTAAGAAAGAAGTAAGAGAGAAGTAAGAAAGAAGTAAAGAAAGAAGTTAGAATGAAGTAAGAAAAAAGTAAGAAAGAAGTAAGAAAGAAGTAAGAAAGAAGAAAGAAAGAAGTAAGAAAGAGGAAAGAAAGAAGTAAGAAAGAAGTAAGAAAAAGTAAGAAAGAAGTAAGAAAGAAAGAAGAAAGAAGTAAGAAAGAAATAAGAAAGAAGAAAAAAGAAGTTAGAAAGAAGTAAGAAAGAAGTAAGAAAGAAGTAAGAAAGAAGAAAGAAAGAAGTAAGAAGAAAGAAAGAAAGAAGAAAGAACTAAAAAAGAAGTAAGAAAGAAGTAAGAAAGAAGTAAGAAAGAAGAAAGACAGAAGTAAGAAGGAATGAAGAAAGAAGTAAGAAAGAAGTAAGAAGGAAGTAAGAAAGAAGTAAGAGAGAAGTAAGAAAGAAGTAAGAAAGAAGAAAGAAAGAAGTTAGAAAGAAGTAAGAAAGAAGTAAGAAAGAAGTAAGAAAGAAAGAAGAAAAAAGAAAGAAAGAAGTAAGAAAGAAGAAAGAAAGAATTAAGAAAGAAGTAAGAAAGAAGTAAGAAAGAAGTAAGAAAGATGTAAGAAAGAAGTAAGAAAGAAGTAAGAAAGAAGTAAGAAGGAATGAAGAAAGAGGTAAGAAAGAAGTAAGAAAGAAGAAAGAAAGAAGTAAGAAGGAAGAAAGAAAGAACGAAGTAAGAAGGAATGAAGAAAGGAGCAAGAAAGAAGTAAGAAAGTAGTTAGAAAGAAGTAAGAAAGAAGTGAGAAAGAAGAAAAAAGAAGTTAGAAAGAAGTAAGAAAGAAGTAAGAAAGAAGAAAGAAAGAAGTAAGAAAGAAGAAAGAAAGAAAGAAGTAAGAAGGAATGAAGGAAGAAGTAAGAAAGATGTAAGAAAGAAGTAATAAAGAAGTAAGAAAGAAGTTAGAAAGAAGTAAGAAAGAAGTAAGAAAGAAGTAAGAAAGTAAGAAGAGAGAAGAAAGAAAGAAGTAAGAAAGAAGAAAGAAAGAAGTAAGAAAGAAGAAAGAAGTAAGAAAGAAGTAAGAAAGAAGAAAGAAAGAAGTAAGAAAGAAGTAAGAAAGAAGTAAGAAGGAATGAAGAAAGAAGTAAGAAAGAAGTAAGAAAGAAGTAAGAAAGAAGTAAGAAAGAAGTAAGAAAGAAGTAAGAAAGAAGAAAGAAATAAGTAAGAAAGAAGAAAGAAAGAAGTAAGAAAGAAGTATGAAAGAAGAAAGAAAGAAGTAAGAAAGAAAGAAGAAAGAAGAAAGAAAGAAGTAAGAAAGAAGTAAGAAAGAAGTAAGAAAGAAGTAAGAAAGAAGGAGGAAAGAAGTAAGAAAGAAGTAAGAAAGAAGTAAGAAAGAAGAAAGAAAGAAGTAAGAAAGAAGAAAGAAAGAAGTAAGAAAGAAGTAAGAAATAAGAAAGAAGTAAGAAAGAAGTAAGAAAGAAGTAAGAAAGAAGTAATAAAGAAGTAAGAAAGAAGTTAGAAAGAAGTAAGAAAGAAGTAAGAAAGAAGTAAGAAAGTAAGAAGAGAGAGGAAAGAAAGAAGTAAGAAAGAAGAAAGAAAGAAGTAAGAAAGAAGTAAGAAAGAAGTAAGAAAGAAAGAAGAAAGAAGTAAGAAAGAAGGAAGAAAGAAGAAAGAAATAAGAAAGAAGAAAAAAGAAGTTAGAAAGAAGTAAGAAAGAAGTAAGAAAGAAGTAAGAAAGAAGAAAGAAAGAAGTAAGAAAGAAGAAAGAAAGAAAGAAGAAAGAAGTAAGAAAGACGTAAGAAAGAAGTAAGAAAGAAGTAAGAAAGAAGTAAGAAAGAAGTAAGAAAGAAGTAAGAAAGAAGTAAGAAAGAAGAAAGAAAGAAGTAAGAAAGAAGTAAGAAAGAAGTAAGAAGGAATGAAGAAAGAAGTAAGAAAGAAGTAAGAAAGAAGTAAGAAAGAAGTAAGAAAGAATTAAGAAAGAAGTAAGAAAGAAGAAAGAAAGAAGTAAGAAAGAAGAAGGAAAGAAGTAAGAAAGAAGCATGAAAGAAGAAAGAAAGAAGAAAGAAAGAAGAAAGAAGAAAGAAAGAAGTAAGAAAGAAGTAAGAAAGTAGTAAGAAAGAAGTAAGAAAGAAGGAGGAAAGAAGTAAGAAAGAAGTAAGAAAGAAGTAAGAAAGAAGAAAGAAAGAAGTTAGAAAGAAATAAGAAAGAATTAAGAAAGAAGTTAGAAAGAAATAAGAAAGAATTAAGAAAGAAGTAAGAAAGAAAGAAGAAAGAAGTAAGAAAGAAGAAAGAAAGAAGTAAGAAAGAAGTAAGAAAGAAGTAAGAAAGAAGGAGGAAAGAAGTAAGAAAGAAGTAAGAAAGAAGTAAGAAAGAAGAAAGAAAGAAGTAAGAAAGAAGAAAGAAAGAAGTAAGAAAGAAGTAAGAAAGAAGTAAGAAAGAAGTAATAAAGAAGTAAGAAAGAAGTTAGAAAGAAGTAAGAAAGAAGTAAGAAAGAAGTAAGAAAGTAAGAAGAGAGAGGAAAGAAAGAAGTAAGAAAGAAGAAAGAAAGAAGTAAGAAAGAAGTAAGAAAGAAGTAAGAAAGAAAGAAGAAAGAAGTAAGAAAGAAGGAAGAAAGAAGAAAGAAATAAGAAAGAAGAAAAAAGAAGTTAGAAAGAAGTAAGAAAGAAGTAAGAAAGAAGTAAGAAAGAAGTAAGAAAGAAGTAAGAAAGAAGAAAGAAAGAAAGAAGAAAGAAGTAAGAAAGACGTAAGAAAGAAGTAAGAAAGAAGTAAGAAAGAAGTAAGAAAGAAGTAAGAAAGAAGTAAGAAAGAAGAAAGAAAGAAGTAAGAAAGAAGTAAGAAAGAAGTAAGAAAGAAGTTAGAAAGAAGTAAGAAAGAAGTAAGAAAGAAGTAAGAAAGTAAGAAGAGAGAGGAAAGAAAGAAGTAAGAAAGAAGAAAGAAAGAAGTAAGAAAGAAGTAAGAAAGAAGTAAGAAAGAAAGAAGAAAGAAGTAAGAAAGAAGGAAGAAAGAAGAAAGAAATAAGAAAGAAGAAAAAAGAAGTTAGAAAGAAGTAAGAAAGAAGTAAGAAAGAAGTAAGAAAGAAGAAAGAAAGAAGTAAGAAAGAAGAAAGAAAGAAAGAAGAAAGAAGTAAGAAAGACGTAAGAAAGAAGTAAGAAAGAAATAAGAAAGAAGTAAGAAAGAAGTAAGAAAGAAGTAAGAAAGAAGTAAGAAAGTAGTTAGAAAGAAGAAAGAAGTAAGAAAGAAGAAAAAAGAAGTTAGAAGTAAGAAAGAAGTAAGAAAGAAGTAAGAAAGAAGTAAGAAAGAAGAAAGAAAGAAGTAAGAAAGAAGTAAGAAAGAAGTAAGAAGGAATGAAGAAAGAAGTAAGAAAGAAGTAAGAAAGAAGTAAGAAAGAAGTGAGAAAGAAGTAAGAAAGAAGTAAGAAAGAAGAAAGAAAGAAGTAAGAAAGATGAAAGAAAGAAGTAAGAAAGAAGTATGAAAGAAGAAAGAAAGAAGTAAGAAAGAAAGAAGAAAGAAGTAAGAAAGAAGTAAGAAAGAAGTAAGAAAGAAGTAAGAAAGAAGTAAGAAGGAATGAAGAAAGAAGTAAGAAAGAAGTAAGAAAGAAGTAAGAAAGAAGTAAGAAAGAAGTAAGAAAGAAGAAAGAAAGAAGTAAGAAAGAAGTAAGAAAGAAGTAAGAAGGAATGAAGAAAGAAGTAAGAAAGAAGTAAGAAAGAATTAAGAAAGAAGTAAGAAAGAAGAAAGAAAGAAGTAAGAAAGAAGAAAGAAAGAAGTAAGAAAGAAGTATGAAAGAAGAAAGAAAGAAGTAAGAAAGAAAGAAGAAAGAAGAAAGAAAGAAGTAAGAAAGAAGTAAGAAAGAAGTAAGAAAGAAGGAGGAAACAAGTAAGAAAGAAGTAAGAAAGAAGTAAGAAAGAAGAAAGAAAGAAGTAAGAAAGAAGTAAGAAAGAAGTAAGAAAGAAGTAAGAAATAAGAAAGAAGTAAGAAAGAAGTAAGAAAGAAGTAAGAAAGAAGTAAGAAAGAAGTAAGAAAGAAGTAAGAAAGAAGTAAAGAAATAAGTTAGAAAGAAGTAAGAAAGAAGTAAGAAAGAAGTAAGAAAGAAAGAAGAAAAAAGAAAGAAAGAGGTAAGAAAGAAGACAGAAAGAAGACAGAAAGAAGTAAGAAAGAAGACAGAAAGAAGACAGAAAGAAGTAAGAAAGAAGTAAGAAAGAAGTAAGAAAGAAGTAAGAAAGAAGTAAGAAAGAAGTAAGAAAGAAGTAAGAAGGAATGAAGAAAGAAGTAAGAAAGAAGTAAGAAAGAAGAAAGAAAGAAGTAAGAAAGAAGAAAGAAAGAAAGAAGTTAGAAGGAATGAAGAAAGAAGTAAGAAAGAAGTAAGAAAGAAGTAAGAAAGAAGTAAGAAAGAAGTAAAGAAAGAAGTTAGAATGAAGGAAGAAAAAAGTAAGAAAGAAGTAAGAAAGAAAGAAGAAAAAAGAGAGAAAGAAGTAAGAAAGAAGAAAGAAAGAAGTAAGAAAGAAGTAAGAAAAAGTAAGAAAGAAGTAAGAAAGAAAGAAGAAAGAAGTAAGAAAGAAGGAAGAAAGAAGAAAGAAATAAGAAAGAAGAAAAAAGAGGTTAGAAAGAAGTAAGAAAGAAGTAAGAAAGAAGTAAGAAAGAAGAAAGAAAGAAGTAAGAAAGAAGAAAGAAAGAAAGAAGAAAGAAGTAAGAAAGACGTAAGAAAGAAGTAAGAAAGAAGTAAGAAAGAAGTAAGAAAGAAGTAAGAAAGAAGTAAGAAAGAAGTAAGAAAGTAGTTAGGTAGAAGTAAGAAAGAAGTAAGAAAGAAGAAAAAAGAAGTTAGAAGTAAGAAAGAAGTAAGAAAGAAGTAAGAAAGAAGAAAGAAAGAAGTAAGAAAGAAGTAAGAAAGAAGTAAGAAGGAATGAAGAAAGAAGTAAGAAAGAAGTAAGAAAGAAGTAAGAAAGAAGTGAGAAAGAAGTAAGAAAGAAGTCAGAAAGAAGAAAGAAAGAAGTAAGAAAGAAGAAAGAAAGAAGTAAGAAAGAAGTATGAAAGAAGAAAGAAAGAAGTAAGAAAGAAAGAAGAAAGAAGTAAGAAAGAAGTAAGAAAGAAGTAAGAAAGAAGTAAGAAAGAAGTAAGAAGGAATGAAGAAAGAAGTAAGAAAGAAGTAAGAAAGAAGTAAGAAAGAAGTAAGAAAGAAGTAAGAAAGAAGAAAGAAAGAAGTAAGAAAGAAGTAAGAAAGAAGTAAGAAGGAATGAAGAAAGAAGTAAGAAAGAAGTAAGAAAGAAGTAAGAAAGAAGTAAGAAAGAAGTAAGAAGGAATGAAGAAAGAAGTAAGAAAGAAGTAAGAAAGAAGAAAGAAAGAAGTAAGAAAGAAGAAAGAAAGAAAGAAGTTAGAAGGAATGAAGAAAGAAGTAAGAAAGAAGTAAGAAAGAAGTAAGAAAGAAGTAAGAAAGAAGTAAGAAAGAAGTAAAGAAAGAAGTTAGAATGAAGTAAGAAAAAAGTAAGAAAGAAGTAAGAAAGAAGTAAGAAAGAAGAAAGAAAGAAGTAAGAAAGAGGAAAGAAAGAAGTAAGAAAGAAGTAAGAAAAAGTAAGAAAGAAGTAAGAAAGAAAGAAGAAAGAAGTAAGAAAGAAATAAGAAAGAAGAAAAAAGAAGTTAGAAAGAAGTAAGAAAGAAGTAAGAAAGAAGTAAGAAAGAAGAAAGAAAGAAGTAAGAAGAAAGAAAGAAAGAAGAAAGAACTAAAAAAGAAGTAAGAAAGAAGTAAGAAAGAAGTAAGAAAGAAGAAAGACAGAAGTAAGAAGGAATGAAGAAAGAAGTAAGAAAGAAGTAAGAAGGAAGTAAGAAAGAAGTAAGAGAGAAGTAAGAAAGAAGTAAGAAAGAAGAAAGAAAGAAGTTAGAAAGAAGTAAGAAAGAAGTAAGAAAGAAGTAAGAAAGAAAGAAGAAAAAAGAAAGAAAGAAGTAAGAAAGAAGAAAGAAAGAATTAAGAAAGAAGTAAGAAAGAAGTAAGAAAGAAGTAAGAAAGAAGTAAGAAAGATGTAAGAAAGAAGTAAGAAAGAAGTAAGAAAGAAGTAAGAAGGAATGAAGAAAGAGGTAAGAAAGAAGTAAGAAAGAAGAAAGAAAGAAGTAAGAAGGAAGAAAGAAAGAACGAAGTAAGAAGGAATGAAGAAAGGAGCAAGAAAGAAGTAAGAAAGTAGTTAGAAAGAAGTAAGAAAGAAGTGAGAAAGAAGAAAAAAGAAGTTAGAAAGAAGTAAGAAAGAAGTAAGAAAGAAGAAAGAAAGAAGTAAGAAAGAAGAAAGAAAGAAAGAAGTAAGAAGGAATGAAGGAAGAAGTAAGAAAGAAGTAAGAAAGAAGTAATAAAGAAGTAAGAAAGAAGCTAGAAAGAAGTAAGAAAGAAGTAAGAAAGAAGTAAGAAAGTAAGAAGAGAGAAGAAAGAAAGAAGTAAGAAAGAAGAAAGAAAGAAGTAAGAAAGAAGTAAGAAAGAAGTAAGAAAGAAGTAAGAAAGAAATAAGTAAGAAAGAAGAAAGAAAGAAGTAAGAAAGAAGTATGAAAGAAGAAAGAAAGAAGTAAGAAAGAAAGAAGAAAGAAGAAAGAAAGAAGTAAGAAAGAAGTAAGAAAGAAGTAAGAAAGAAGTAAGAAAGAAGGAGGAAAGAAGTAAGAAAGAAGTAAGAAAGAAGTAAGAAAGAAGAAAGAAAGAAGTAAGAAAGAAGAAAGAAAGAAGTAAGAAAGAAGTAAGAAATAAGAAAGAAGTAAGAAAGAAGTAAGAAAGAAGTAAGAAAGAAGTAAGAAAGAAGTAAGAAAGAAGTAAGAAGGAATGAAGAAAGAAGTAAGAAAGAAGTAAGA